>NW_027635619.1:564463-709448 GCF_903797595.1 Erithacus rubecula | reverse complement strand
TTTTTTTTTTTTTTTTTTTTTTTTTTTTTTTGGTTCTGGGAAAAGCAGACTTTGTGATTGGAACCTCTAGCTTGAGTTTTGAAGCTTAACAGATTAGACTTGCCTATCTGCAGTGCCCTGCAGATAAAAGGCATCTTTCAGCCAGCCCAGTCTCCAATAATTAGTACCTAAGCTTCATAAACATCTCATTTTATCACTGCTTCTGTCACTATCCATATATGAAGTCATAAGCTACTCTAGGTGTAGGCCATAAAGGAGCTGATAATATTAACTGAATGTGATGTAAATCATGGCCCAATAAAGCTCATCAGTGAGCAGGAATCAATATGAAGGAAACAGTAAAATCTCGGTATTTTTTGCTCTGATAAATAAATAGATTACTCTGGGCTCTTCTGGGAGGAAGCACAGTACTGGAGTGGAAACATGGATATCTGCTTTTCAACTTACTCTGCTATAAAATAGTCACAACACCAGGAACTTAATTTTGACTGAAGCTTTATCTATAAACACAGCCCTGAAAAAATTTTAGTTATATCCATCATTTACAGGCATATAAATGCATCCTGGAGATGCATCCTATGTATAATAAAAAATAGAAATATTTATAGTTAAAAGTTTGGGGATTAGAATAGCTCTACTTTTTAATCCATATTTCTCTTTCACATTTGTCCAGGTACCTGGAATCCTTCACCATTCCAGTCGATGCATCAGGGCATTTTGTCTTTGAGAAGAGCCAATTATTTCTATTCTGGGAAAGCTCCCAGATGAGCACATCCTCGTGCCTCCAAGGCCAAGATGATCACCACGATCCATGGGCTCAGACACACTCCTGGAACCAGGTATAGTGATGTAACCTTTTGTTGCTGCCATGCCCGTGGTTTTTCCCCTCTGTTACACTATCAAAAGAGCGCAGGGTGCACCTTGCTGCATCTGGATCTGTTGAACACATTCAGCAGGGCTGTGGTACTGCTACACCTCTCCAACAGCACACTGGGATTTAAAAACAATTCTGCAGCAGCACCAGGGTGTGCTTGAGGATCCAGCAGTCCTGAAAACTTTCCTTTGGGCACTGGGAAAAGTAAAAACTTGCTTGCCGTGTCAAAGTAACAGCAGAAGGAACCTGCATTTTGTCAGGGCTTATTTTCTTTCTCCAACTGCCCTTCCCTTTTCTACATATCAGTTTTGTATTTTTTTTCATTTTGAATTAAATTTAGGATTGTTATGGAGTTTTCTGAAGGGCTTTGGAGAAAATGTGTTGATAAAAGTTAAGAAAACTTTTGAAAATAAAAGCTTTGAAAGTAGAAGTGGGTTTTCAGTCAGTGTTTAAAGAAATGCAGAAGGAAAAAAAAAAAAAAACCAAACCAGTAAAACAATCGCAAAATACAAAGATAATGTTTTAAGGAAAGTTTTGATTTCTTTAAGAAAATTCTTCAGAATTAGTGATTTCTTTTGAAAACAAGGAAAATCAGATTTTCTGTTTAGAGTAATTATATACAAGTGATTGAATATACATTTAAACCACTGTTACGTATTACTTTTAAGACATGAAGACTTATAAAATTCATTTATTGAAATAGCCTGTCCTTTTTTTTTTCAGGATGTGACCTAAGCTTAACTACTGTCAAAGGTGAAACTCCAGCAGTTGATAAAATACACTAATCCTCTAACTTCAGTTCAAATGAGTATTGGAAAGAAGATTTCAGACCAAAAAAATGAGCAAATTTCAGCTAAGAAGAAATGTTGGAACTTTGTGGTTCAGAAATGCCAGCATACCAGCACTTTATGATTGCTGGCAACATTGGCACAGCTGATGGGAATGAACCTCTTTTTAAATGCATATTCCCTTGGAACATGGAATCAGTGGATTCTGAAAGCCTGTCAGAAAAATCAACCCTTTTAGCAGCATTTAAATCTGCACTCAGCCTTCAGTGTCACTGAAATCTCTGTGGGACTTAAACATATCCTTAAATGCTGCCCTTAGGAGACATTTTCCTGAGGAATTAATTTTCTGAAACACGGCCTCTAAATGCATGGAAAACCAGCAAAGCGTCTTTGTCTTCCCATTTGCTGAACTTCAGATCAATTATAAAAACATTGATTTTTAAAAGTTCTTCCAAAGGAGCTCTTTTCTTGTCAGCGTGTGTCACTCTGTCAGTCACATTTCAAGCCATGGATTCAAAACCCGACCTGCAGAAGCAGGTGCCTTTGTCATAAATTGAACTTGACAGTTTCTCTGTGGGACTTTCAATTAGGATTTTTTTTAAAAAGGGGGAAAAAAAAGGGAACACTGAAAGTGTCAGTCCAACACAGTGAGCAAATGCTGGTATATGGGAGGCCTATGCATACTGCCTTCTACCTCAGACTCCAGGATGATCAGGAGCATAAAAAGCCAAGTTTTGGAGAAAAGAACTTAAAAGAACTCATTTCAGGGACACAAAAAGAGCTGGTTCTGCTGTTTGAAGGGTTGGGTGGCAGAGAGCTGGCTCTGGGACACTGCTCATAATCTCATGTTTTCCACTTAAAATTTGGTTGTCTCGATGGAGGAACTTTCAAACCCCAATCATATTTCATTGCTGGTTGCGGAAAGCTTGGATTCTGAGGTGGGAGCTGGTGTGGCTGGAAAGAGCCGAACCCTCGGCCAGGTCAGAGCTGAACCCTCAGCCGGGTCGGAGCCCCTCAGCCAGGTCGGAGCCCCTCAGCCGGGTCGGAGCCCCTCAGCCGGGTCGGAGCCCCTCAGCCGGGTCGGAGCCGAACCCTCAGCCCGGGAAGAGCCCCCTCAACCAGGTCAGGGCCCCTCAGCCTTGAGGCCCAGAGCGCCTGCCAGTGTCCATGTGGGAATGGGATCCGCCAGTGGGAGCTGCCATCCCTGCAGCTCTGCTCCCAGGCTGCCCCCCTAAAACCCTCACTGCTGTGGGTCTGGGGAATCCCAGGATTCTGTGAAATCCCTGGCTGAAGTTTAAATCCCAAGTGAGCCCATCCAGCTCCGCCTAGCATGGCCTCATCTGCTGCGGTCAGTGTCACAGTCCTGGCTCAAGAGCAGAAATTTCCTCAGGAGTGTGGAGAAAAAACATGAATAATTGAGTTTATAGCTCAAAAAGGGTAAAACTGCCCTGGAAGAAGTCATTAAATGTGAATTGTCTCCATGGTGTCTGCCTGAATCACCAGCAAGCATTGAACACACCCAATGTGCGTGAGGGGTTGGCAGGAGCCCCGGCCGAGGACTGATCCTGAAATCCCACTGACCTGCAGTTTTGTTATCTTGTTTGTTTGTTTGCCACTGAAATGTGACTGGAAAACTGTTGAAATGCTCTGGATAGACACAAGGGGTGAAGGTGCCAAGGACCAATAAATAATAGCCCACACAGACTCCCTTGGGATGTGTCCCACACCAGCATTCCTCATCCACCATCTCCTCTTCTCCTGGAGCTGTGCCAGTGGCAGCATCACCGGGTATGTGCTCTGTTTTCACAAGATACTTTATTTTTATAGCTGTTAACTAGAGATGGGCAACAACTGGGAAAGGAAGCAATGGTGAAAATGCACAAACTTCAAAAGCTTGTTGGGATTTTTCTGATCTGTAATAATTCTGTTGTTTTCGTATGACGTGTATATGATGACTATTTTGCAAGAGGGAAAAAGCTTTTATGAAAGTGTTCCATTGTTATAAATATTTCCCATTTGGTATGGGAGGGTTTGAGGGGGGCTGAAGCTGGTGGTAACTTGCAGCCATCAGGCCCTCTCAACAACTATTCTAAGATTTTTTCTAATTCATGAAATATGGAATTTGGGTAGCTAGAAAATGTCTCAGGCTTTAATTGCCAAATTAATCCCTAAATCTCTAACAAACAGCCGGTGTAAACTACAATTTAAAAGAGCCTGACAAAGAAATGACATTCCCCTTTCAAAAATATCAAGAGATCTCTTTTTCCTCTAGAACTGATGTTAATCTTTAAACCAACTGTTTCCAGATAACATTTAGATTTTGAGAAGGGAAGGTGTTAAATTAGGATTTATTGAGTAAATTCTTGCTCAGCCCTTAGTATGTCACTATTTTGCAAGTAGTGGTCCCTGCTGAGAGCCAGTGGTTGTGAGCCACCATCTCTCCTGGCAAGGCTGAGAATCACAGGCTGGAAAAACAGGTCATTCATTTATCAGAATGATTGGTATTTAGGTGTTGTTCTGAGAGCATGACAAGAAGGTAGAAAAATTGAGGTAAATTTTTCCCTAAAGAAATTATACTCAGAGAGTAAAATCTCACCCTTTGGGATTGAAGGTTATATACAGTGGGACCAGCTAATAGCTGGCAAAAAGAGGTGAACACAGGTAAGGAGTTAAAGTTAACTGGAAACCTGTCAACGAATCAAGTATCAAGGAGGACTTTGAAAAGGAAGAAGGCACCTAATTCATGACTCTGCACATCTTTTAGGTAAGAAATTCACTCTTTTTGTGTCCTCAGGAACACCTTTGTGGGCTTTTGATTACAGTTAAAAGGAAAATAACTAGCAAAAATATTCATTTTTATTTTCTTTTGCTGCTGCATTTCCTGACTTTGTTTTACCTATCTTTATAAAAGAGATATTTAGAGGTACTCAGCAAAGTGATGCTTTTGTTTGTTTTCATTTGTTGGGGCACAGACTGGGGCAGCCTCTCCCCTCCTAAGAGAGACAGGAGCTGTGCAAGGTGAGGGGGCACTGAGCTGGCAAGGAAATGAAGTGCTCCTGTCACAGGGGAGACTTTCATACAGGCTGAGAGATAAATATAGAACAAAACCTAATTAAGTAGGTGCAGGTACTTGGAAGCTTATCAGCATTTTCATGTTTACTTAGACTCGTGCCTAATTAGTTTAGTTGCTGTAAACTTCTCTCGAGGGAATAAATTACTGAAAAACATCCCTTCTCAAATATTGTATTTAGTGAGGAAAAGCAGCAGTTCTTAAAAGAACTGCAGTAATCCAGGAAAAAAATGGCATGCTCCCATGTAAAGGATCATACAACTTTTTTCTTTCCAGCAGCAAAGTGGTTTTATAATGGGAGAAAGGGAGCAGAACTCACGTGTAAGTTTCTGTGCTTTGGAGGGTGCAGGAACTGTTCCTTGGGCTGACATCAGTGGCAGGACAAAGGAAAAGGAAACTGGGAGAGCTGAGCTTCTCTTTGAGTTCTGTCCATTGCACTCCGTGGCTGTGTCCGAGTTACATGAACAGATGTTTTTTATAAAGCTAAACAAACAAAACTGAGAGCACTTCAACACCTGGGGTGGGGAGCAGACGGGTGGTCATCTGTTGGAGCCTTCAGTTGCATTTTCCCTATAATTAGCTGTTTAATTGCTTGTCCAGAGCTGTTGCTGCTGCTAATCTATTTACACATGTAATTAATTATAGTTTGAAAATAATCAAACAACCTTTTTAGGTTGTTTGTCCTTTTTTCTTTGTTTGTGGAATGTCAGACTATCATGCTGGCGAACTCTTGCTGTTTTTATTTATGGACTATATTATGACTCCATTCTGGATATGTCCATGGAAGGATGTGTGATAGCTAATGATCTCTCAGGTTAAATAAGGAGATAATGAATATCAATTGCAGCTGTGTTCAGCATGGCAGGAAAACCTCAGGAGTACCTCCAAGGCTCACTTTTTTTTTTTTTTTTTAATTAAGAAATTCAACTGTTGTGGCACATGATGTGAGACACTTGGCAAACTGGTGGCAGTGGGTAAAATTTTCATATTCACCGTGAGAGAACTCAGCTCTGCTGAGGGGCCTTTGTGTGGTGCCCTGATGATGTTCACAGTGAGACTGGGCCCATGGGCAGGGCACTTGTGGGTCCCTGATGCCCAGGAGCACACCCTTGTGTTCCTGGAGCCAGGGCTGCTCGGGGCTGAGGCTGAGCTGTGGTTTTTTCTTTTCAGGTTGTCTTCTCTCATCCGTGTTTAAAGCTGTTTGTGCTTTCATTTGTGCTCAGCACCAGGATCCCTGTGGACATGCCCTTTCCCCCTTCCTAGCCATGCCAGAGCGTGGATATCCTACTCTGTTCATTCCTCCCACCTTTTCTCCTGTTTCCTCTTTTGTCAGGGATCTGTGGAGCCTCCACAAATCCCACCTTTCATTCTCTTTGTCTGGGATGTGGCATCGTGTAGCCAGCGCTTTTAACTCCAGCGTGATGGGGTGGAGGGAGGGGTGAGCTGCTGCTCTGTTGTTCAAGCTGCACAGTAAAACAACAGGCACATAAAACAGAAAAGCATCACCCACCATTTTTGGAAGTCTGTCTAATATTAATGCACCTTGGAAAGAACCACAGCTCTGTTTTGGAGACCACTTCAAATGTTGATCAGTTTTTCTCTGGAATTTACTGAACTTTGGGGAGAACTCACAGGGTTTACAGATTCTGGTTTTTGGGGTTTTTTTAATGCTAAGTCACATTCAGTCTGTGCTATAGTCACTGGTGAGTCAAACTGAACAGCAGAAACTGAGGAGGGAACACCATCATAATTAAGAAATATTTACAGCTTCTGAAAATTTGGATTAAGAAAAACAAAATGAAGTTAGAAGTAAAACCAGCAAGAGTAACTCTTTAAAATGTGATACCTAAATCAAAATATTCTGACTCATTAGTTAATTACTACAGCCCCAGTTTGGGGAGGACATGAATAAATTGCAAGGGAAATGATTCCTTTAACTTATATTGCTCCAGACTAAATCTTACATTTATATCAGCAGAGGAAAAAAAAATAAAAACTGCAGGCTTCAGGCTGCAAGATCACTGGTGATGATCAGAATTAGATTGTTTGGGAAGAGCTGCAGAAATTCTGCAGTAGGCAATTACAGATTCACCTTTGAGGAGGATGAATTTCTTTCAGACCCTTGTTACCTAGAAACTCCAGCTCTGTAGTATGAGATTTTACATTCTTTCTCAAGCTGTTTAATGGTAGTTAAGAGTTAACACTGGAGGCCCTTGTTATCTATGGATAGAGCCCATTCATCCTTGCAGCCTGCCAAACCATTAGCTTCAGTAATACACTGCAGTAGTTAGATGAAAACTGCCTTAAGAATAGAAGCAAAAAGGAGAAGCTTTAGGAAGTTAAAGAACTTGGGATTGATTTTGGTGTGTGCTTAACTCACAATGGCACTGGCAAATAACATTTCATTAGAGGAAATGTAACTAGGCCTGAGCACACCAAAAAAGCTCACCACCCTTGCAGTGATTTCTATGGACTTTAGATCAGGAATTAAAAGAGGAAACAACAGAATTAGATGGCTGAAAAAAGACATTGGCTGAAATAGCTTCCAGATAATTGGTGAGATGATAAGAAAGGTGCTAGACAGTAGATTTAGTAGTGTGGAAAAGATGGAGAATGGATTATTGTGCCCAAATCCAGGCACCAGGGGTGATGCTCTGCAGTTCATCAGTAGCTGCTGTCAGAAGATGATGGATTATGAATACCCCCAGGAGCTGTGCCCACACAGAGATGGTGGCCACCTCCTGGTGGAGCCAGGAGTGAACCCAGATCATCTCTAAATATCAGGTTAATGGCCAGTATTGGGCGATACTAAAGAAGCATCTTCACTGCAGGAAGTGCCTGGGGTTCCATAGGACTCATACATTGAATGAATACTCCACAGAAATTTCTGCACTTGATTATTTTAATTTACATAGTCAGATGAAAAACCAAAAAACAGGAAGTTGATTCTATACTGAACTGTTTACATGAAGGCATTTGGTGATGATAGCTGATGCCCATTACTCAAGGGAAATCTCAGTGCATTGCTTCATTTCTGTCATTTTCATGAACCATTGCTTTGCTTCCAATCTGAAGTGTGGCATAAGCTTATCTTCTTTCCATCAGGTTCTCTTCTGAGATGCAACTGCTTTCTTATGCCATTAACCACTGAGCTAAATGTATTATTTTTTCTCTCTCTTCTTTTTTTTCCTAGATTAATTAATATGATACACCTGGTTTATCAGAAATGGCCTTTACAATATACATTAATCACCTTTCAAGGTGATTTTATGTGGCAGCTTCAGGCATAGTACAACAGCACAATACCTTGTGTTAAAATAGGGCTGGCACTTCTTATATATTAATCTGTCAGCATAAAAGAACAAATCAGAAGAGATATGCTAAGATAAAGCCTTTTTCTCTTATCCCATTTCCAGCTGTAAGATTTCAAAATGCTTTTGGCTATGGCTACTTTCCTACTGGCTCTCCAGGCTCCCTTATTGCAGGTTCTTAGGTGGGGAGGCCAACTAAGGGGAGAGGGGAATTGACTGGAACCATTGGGAAAAGTCTGTCAAGGCTCAGTGCAGATTTTTGTGATTTTACCAGTGAAAAGTCCCATCCTCACTTCAAGGCAGTGTTCTGGGGACTGGCAAGGGGGCAGAGAGGCAGGACAGGTGTGTAGAGGTGGTTTGTAGGTATGTGGGTGTTTCATTGCTGAAAAGCCTCAATTCTGGAACCTGAGATTTCTGAAGATTTGTTTTGTGTACCTAACGCTCATAATAGTGCCAAAAGTCTTTAATTAATTAAAAAAAAATGACAGCTTTAGGAAACTATGGGGGTTTATAGAGTTGCAGAGCTTCAGTGGAGAATGGGGTGAGGATTTGGGGGACCAGGGAAGTCAGCCATGGTCTTCAGCACGTGTTCCTTTGAAGATGTAGTCCTGCTTTGTGTCTGCTTAGCACAGTTCACAGTGGGAACATGAACTTTTGCCTGAGTCATAACAGCTTTTCCAAAGCCAGATACCTTGGGCTGTCCTTCATTATTTTTATTTTATAATTAATCACTAGCTGATGCCCTTTATGAAACAGAAATCAGGCCCAGCAGCTGGATTATTTGCCTTTGAAAAGCTGTTACTATGCACACAGCACACTTCTGGTCATTAATAATATCACAAAGAGATCAGGAGGGGAAATGCTACACAGACATCATGTCATGTCCAGCACACATGAAAGTGCCATAAACATTGGAAAAACATGGGAATAGGAAGAGCTGCATTGACAAATGCTTCCTCTGGGCTTTCAGGAAGGATGATACCTGATGTGTAATTAGTGTGCACAAAGGGATGTTCAGGAAATCCTCCTGTGGAACTCTCCAACTATTTTTTAAATTTCTCTTTGCAAGGCACCCATTTGCCTCAATATTTTTCCTATTTTTCCTCCTCCAAGAGCAATGGAAAGAGAGGTAGAATGCATTGGTGGATATAGTTCTGCAGCAGGGTCTGAGGCTTGGACAGCAGCTGTCCCAGTGTGTCAGTGCCCACTTTGACACAGTGAAGGTGTTTGAAACCAGACAGGATGAGAATAATTGTAAATTCTGCCTCAGTAAACTGCGTGTTTGCAGGGTACCTGTGTCCTTCATTCGTGCCTGATCCTTGGTGCATTAAAAATGCTCTTCTCAGCTGTTTCCTTTAGATGTGTGTGACACACAGAGGAGTGTTTGTGATGGACAGAGAGGCAGAGAGAGCTCAATATATTGCTAACAGTCCATCTGCACACACACAGAGTCCTAGAAGTGTGTAATCTATTTTTAAAATAGCCTAGTCTATCTCTCTGAATATTTCTTATGTTGCTAAATAAGTTTGAAGAGTGATTGATGATCTCCAGATCCAAATCTGGGTTTCTAAACCATTCAGCTACATCGACAACCCTGTGGTGAGAGCACGCTGTCATCAAATGCCACATCTTTTCAAGGCAGCTCACATATTTCCAAAACTCTCCATAGTAATTAAATGGCTTTATCACTATTGTAACAAATGTCACTCATATTGTTAATGACAGCATTAGGCCAGTGTTTCAGCTGAGAGCTTAGCAGGCAATGCTAGTATATTTTTGGATTCTCAGTTTTTAATTTTTTTCTCCTCTTTCTTTTTAATTGGAAGCCTAAGTTGAACATAGAACATAGAATATGCAGGTTCTATGTAGTTGCTTAGCATTTGAATATTTCCTTGCCTTCCCTGCAGTGGCCTTTTCACATCTGTGCTTAACACATCCAGTACAAATGTCAGTAACACGTTAAAAAGATGGATGAAGAGATGTAGAACATTAATATGTGGTGGTGGTGGAAGCTTGACAACTGTCAACTTTGCCTGTGTGCGTTTACCTCGTCCCCTGCATTATTCATTCATCTGAAACACTTTTGCAAATGAAGCAGATGAAAGGTAAATTAAGCCTGTTTAGGGCAACTGGAGATCAGAACGAGATAAAACACCAGCAGGAGCAGAGCACCTGGGTATTGGTGGCTGCTGCCATACCTGAAGTGCTGCCCTTGAAAACATGACTTGAATTATTCAGGAGTTACCAGCATCTCTAGCCCCACAGCATCTTTATTCTTCTGAATGTGCACATAAGAAATATTTCATAGTTTAAACTGAGTCTTCAAATGATTAAAGGTGGCAAAAGGAGAAAACAGTTAAGAGAAGGAAATGAAGAAGGAAGCCTCTATGTAAAGGGAAGGAAAGGTGCATCCAATCCATATGTTTTTGCACCAACCCCACATTAGGAGAACAGAAATGCAGTCCACTTGAGGATGCTTATGCTGTGTCCTGGTACCAGCATAACTGGGGCAGATGGTGACAAGGCATTCTTGCATATCTTTTCAGGCTGAGTGAAACCCCAAAGTAAAACTATTTGAGTTTCAAATCTCATCTCCTTGTTTGAATTGGATTTCACGTAGCTTAGCTCAAGGCAGTGGAATTGTTTGGGGTATCTCTATTTTTCAACTGCTGCTGGGAGTTGAGCTGATGTACAGCCATTGCTGTCAGATGTTGCATGAAGGGTGGGGAGTTGACCTCTATCTGCAAAGCTTTGTGCTGTAAAGGGTTCTTACCACTGTAATTTGCATTCCCCTTGCTCAGTTTTATCCCTGCTACATGGTAATAAATGGCCTGGGAAACCTGGATAGAGTTGTATTAATCATAACAATCCAGGGTTGTGGCTTGAAAAATCAACAATAAGTCCATCAAGCTGGATTTCTTTTTAAATGGCTGCTTAACTAAGCCAGTTAAGGGCCCCTCTACTTATTTTGCTGGTTCATTTATTTGGGCAGCAGGATTTCAGGCACTTTATATCATACAAGTGATATGAGTTTGATTTGGTCTCATCTTTTCTGTTCCCTCCTACCACATTAGAACCCAGTTGTTCTTCACAGCTCTGTGCTGTCTTAGGAATTCATTTGCAAGCTGGGAGATAATCAGTGACTATTGGCTCTCTGGGTTGGATTATTCAATGGTTAAATCAACCTGAATATTGCATAGTCACAAAACCCAGAACATAGGTCAGCTTATTTTAATGCTTGGGGGTTTTCTTACAGAAAATCAAGCAAGCCTTTGCTGAGACATGGCTGACTGCAGGTAATAATGGCATTTTGTGAACTCAAAGGTTTACAGTTAGAGCTCTCTGTCAGGGTATGGGTGCACAGTTGTGTCTTTTGTCTTCAGCATGTTGCTCTTAACACCTTTGGAGATGGGAAACCTTGTCAGAAATACATAGATAAGTTTTCAAAGGCTTGTTTGGTTCTCTTTTCAGTGAGTCCACCCCAGGTCATGTAAAATATGTGAATATTTATTAGGAATGAATGCCTGCAGTCAAAAGGATCTACTGAGACAAGGGAAAGATCTGGATTCCAGCTGCCACTATATTGTAGAGTAGAAAATACTGATGCATTTCTTCCAGCTGAGTTATTAGAGGCCATGTTAGTGCTACACTGTGCCTCCCTCTCATCACTGACTATGCTGAGGGAGTGTTTATTTGCAGTGGTTGCTCACCAGGAGCAGCCTTGGCTGTCTGTACACTTGATTTACACATCAGCAGCTATGTCTAGCTGGCAAAGGTTGTTTCTGGAAACTGGGGACTCATGGGACAAGGCAGTTTTTAAGAGTCTGATCAAGTGAATTATGTGCTGACATTCACTGTGTCCTCCTTGGAGGCCAGGAACTCACTGGACTTGATGAATTTTGAGCAAGTATGTCTTTTTCAGCTCTTCAGAAGGGAGTTGTTTCTGCATTTCAGTTCTAGAGATGCCAGAATTCTTCAGGCAGTTCAATATAGGAAAAATATATTTTGTCATAAGCTTAATTTGTTTTGCTGTATCGCCAACTCACATCTCTTTAACTGCTTTTTGAAAAATGGACAGAAATTCAGATATTCAAAGCATGCATCACAATTGCTGCTGTCTTGGGGTGCATGAAGGTTCCTACTGTCCTTTTCCCACATTTCTATAACTCACATGTTTTTATGAAATTTCAGATGAGACGTTTTATCAAAAGGACTTGTATCTCTGTAGCCTTTTTTAAAATGTGTAATAAATATATCTGGAGAGCTGTGCTTTTTATTCAGTTGAAGAGTTACAATACTTCAGTGGCCATAATTTAGTTTCTAAATGGCCTGAAGATTTTTCTAGCATGGCCCTGAAGTAGCCATTTCATAGTGCAAAAAGGCTTTTCCTGTCCTTTTGTGTTACAGTGATACTTATGTGATTTCTGTGTTTGGTGTTAGTCATGTGATTCTCTTTCTGATTGGAATTGCCACAAAGGGTTTGAGACTTTCAGAATACCTAAATTACTGGTTAATCATTGTGGAGTCTTAGTTTTGTAAGCTTTTTGCTTTCAACACTAAATGTCAATTTTTAATTTATTTTTTAAAATCTGATTCCATTTTGGTTTGATACTGACCTAAAACGATGGGGGTTTAGAGATTTTACTGTCGGTATGTAAAGGAAATGGGTTAAGGGATGCTAAAGGTGTGGCCTGTAGCAGCAGAGCTGGAAATGGCACCAGTACAAACTAAACAGCCATGATGTTCTGACTTGAGGATTTGTTTTCATGCCTCTTCAACAAGCTAAAGTAAATGCACCCCCAGAGCTGTTTGCTTTGTGTTTCAGGAGTTGTTTGAGTTAGAGATAAGAACAATGCAAACCTGTGTAATGTTACCTTGAGGAGCAGATCTGTGCATACAGGGAAATTACAGACTCCACTGTGCTCCAGAGCAAATTAAGGCAACACTATTAATATTCTTACCTTTCAAAGAGTGTCACTCATCCTTCATCAGCAATTCTAGGATGCAAGATAGATTCCATTTCAGTAATTGTATTAGCTTTGTTATTTGTCTGTGCATTAACCAAACTCATCAGTTTGCTCACAGGAATAGGTTAGGGACTACCCTTTGCAAGGTGCACTCATAATGAAACACGAGAGATGCTAAGTTTTCTTTTGTTTGTTAACTCATCACTGTGCACTTCCTGTGGCAATTTTTATTCCCTCCCAAGCCCTGTGATGCACAGAGGTAAATATTAAGGACATTACATATTTTTAAGCTGCCCACACAACGTTCATGTATCTCAACTGAAGCTAGACCCAGTTCTGAAGCTCCATTCAGGTGATATTCATAATTGCTTGCCTCACTTTTCAGTTTCTCCACCTTTAAGGTGAGGGGTAATGCCCTCACTTACCCATCTCTCAAAGGTGCTATGATAGGGCAATTTGAAGATGAACTGCACTAAAGAATTGCTAATTGCTATTGATTCAAGTCAATGCAGGGATGAAACTGTGGTAAATAAAGGAGAGATGTCCCAGATATTTGATATGTGCACTCTGTGTAAAGTTTAATATCCTTTGAATGCTCCAGAAATCAGATCTCAGTAGTTCAAAAAGTTCCAGCTCTTTGTTTCATTTTTATCCCCACTCATAGAAAGTGACAGCAAACTGAAGTATTATTCCAATAATCTTCTTGTTTATTGTTGTTCAGAAAAGGGCTTCTGGCTAAATGTCCATTACCATTTTTTCATGTCCCAACCAATATAGATCATGACTTTATGGATGCACTTAATAAAATGACCCATTTAAAACTTTGTGAAGGCTATTTAAAAAGCCCTCACATATGTTGGAAAATGGTGTAAACTCTGTATGCAAAAATGCAAATCTCCTCTTCTTTCTTTTCATTTGAAGGAAAATGGCAAAATAATAAGTTGTGACTAGTGGCATTTCCCTATGCTGCCATCTATTTGTAATGCACTGAAAGGCTGCACTGGCCATATCCATTCTTCTTTTCTCATGGGTCAATTATGCTGTTTGCACTCAAATCAGTCCCTTAATCAAGCCTGCTGATAATTGCAGCAGTGCAAGGGGGATATTTATCATAGAAGTGTAATGAAGGCGCTCTGTTCCAGTGCAGCCAAGTCTAATATTGCACTGCCCCAGTGGACCATTTATGCACATGTGTGGAGTTTGTTTCCCTCATCAGCACTTCCAGGCATGGCCATGCTTGGATCTCAGGGATGGGGTTAGATGGGCAGCATTACAGCCTTAGGTGTGCTATGTTTATTTTTGTTTGTGCCAGTTTAAAAAAAAAAAACATTTTTAATTGCTATCTCTTGTAAAATATGCTAGGAAGTTCTAGCTGAAAGATGCTTAGAACTGTGCTTGACCAAAAAAAACTAGAAAGGTTCTGGCCAAGTTCATGATCTGCACTTGCAGTTTGTATTCTGAAATTTGTATTTGTATTTGTATTTGTATTGAGCTGAAGCAGGTGGAGCCATAAAGGCAACAGGACTTTGCCATTTCTGCCTCTTAGAGTTTCCATTGCAAGGTGTGTAACGTGGGGCCAGCTGGCACAGTGGGCTGGGCCAGAGTTAGGGCTGTGCATAGGGAGGAGGAGGAAGGTGCCTTCCTCCCAGTCCCACTGAATGAGAGCAGTGACTGCAGGCTGTGCACACAGCTGATGCTGCAGTATCTTCACATTTGTGATGTTCAGATGTTCACCTTTCCCCCTCTCCTCTGCTGTAGGAGTGCTACTCAAACAGGACTTTGGCTTAGTTGGACCCTCTACCAGTTACTGAAGTGCAGGTACCATTAGCCAGTAAATTTTGGGTTCTTGTGAAGGAGTTCAGCAATGTCCTTCAGTGTTTCAGCATTATGTGCCTGGATTCCTCAGTGTCCTCTCAGAATTTTTCCCCTGCACATTCAATACTGAGCACTGTACATGAAATTGTCCCTAATTAAAACCCATCACTGTGGATAGCTGCTGTTCTGGGAGAGAAAACCTTCCCTGTAGAAAAGCAAGAAGCCCAATTCTACAAAGAGAATAGAGTTCCTCAAACCTTGTCCTGTGCAACATCAGAGCCTAAGCTTTAGTGAATGTGATGGAACCATGGTCACAGGTATTAATTCTGAAGAAATGAGCATGGAAACAATTTATTTCTGATTATTCAGTTTATTAGCACACACTTCTCTGTGCAGCCAAGCCTAAAATGAAGCTGTTTTGGAGCTTTTATCAGTCACTTAGTGAGGGTTCTTGAGCTGCCATTCAGCTCAGCAATGTTCCCAAAATGCCTCAATTCCAATTTCACTTTATATTTCCATTCACAAGGCTTCACCCTCCCTCCCCCTGCCATGTACTCTCTGGAGATCCTGAAAAATCTACAAAAATTCCATTTTATTTCCCAGATAATGGTGTTATTTGAGGATTCAGATTGTTTAGGTGCATCCCAAGAAAAATACTTAGCAAGTACGGGAACTCTGAAATTGTAGTGAGATGAAAGGCAGGGCCCTTGCTGCTTTTGTTCCAGACTAAAACCGAAATTCTGATGGATTTTGACTTTCCTGACACTTCTCTGGGTTTAGATTGGTACAATTTAAACTAATTTAAACACAATTCCAGGTTAGAGAGACATGCAGGATCTCTGCTGGTCCAGCTAAAATAAAGGATGTAGTTAGATACTGTTTGCATGTACCTTTATGGGAAATGCAACTAAAAGACTTTCCCTTGATGGCCTTTTATGACAATTATGCCATCAAGTAGAAAACCTGGATATTGATGTGAAATATGGACCAGGCTTTTTTAATCAGCTGAGACAACTCAGAACTGTCTTATGGACAGGTTTTGTTGGTTTGTTTGTCTGTTTTTCTATTTTTGTATACAAACCAAGTCATGAGAAATGTCTGTGTTATCAACACTGAACTTCCACTTGTTTGTTTTTAACAATATCTGGTTTTAAGATTTCTGGGCAGAAAAACTCACTGGGAATCATCATTCCTGCTGTTGGCCAGGAATTTGTAATGCCAGTTTGTGATGTGTTTGTGGATATTATGTATAAGGAACTGGGAATGGCAATTTTGCTTTAATTCATTATTGAGCTCCTTTGGCAGTGACCCTCCTACAGTTATTTGTGAATAATTTGAGATACATTAATTTCTGCACTGTGTTTGCTCACTGTTTAAGCAAAATAAGTGCCATCCCACCAAAACCTGCTTGGGTCCAGAAATCAAATAAAGACAGGTTATTTGATTCCTGGGAAAGAACAGAATGGCTGGAGCTGCACTCAATAACAGCCCCCCTGCTGCCTGAAGGAAATGGCAGGAACATTCCATATGAAATGATATCAGTGTTAGGACTTTAGAAAATATATTTATTGTGAAAGGAAATAAGTCTCTAAGTAAGTTGAAGTTACTTAAGTTTAGGTAACTTATTTTTCAGGTACTTAAATATTGGAAGGCAGGATGACAAGGAAATGCTTTTCGATTCAGAAAAGTGCAGTAAACCAAATTCAAAGATTATTATGTCTTTAAAAAAACATGGCAGTGAACTGTTCTCAGGTAGTTCATGATGATTAATCCAGGATAAATTGTGATTTTGTACCCTGAGGACTTACTTGCTCATCCATTATCATTTCATACCTGGGATTCAACTCTGCTTGCACTATGAATAACAAGTGCTCTCTCATAAGGGCATTGTGGGTCATTAGTAATAACTTTAAAAATCAAGTTGTAATAAGCTTTTTTGGTATTGATATCAGCAAACCTGGCTCAGCTGAAGGGATTGGTTATAAACAGCAGTCCATTACTCTTTTTAACCTGTACCACTGGAGTGATTAACTTTGGTGCATTCTATCTACCACCACTAGGATAAAAAGTGTGACAAGATGCTGGCTTGGAGCTGGCACCCATTTCCTCCATCCCTGACTCCTGCCTGTGCTCCTGTCCCTCAATCCCTGGGCCCAGGACTGCCCCACCACAGCTGGATCTTCCCTCCTGCTGAAGTGGGAACTCCATGTCCACTTTGTTTCCCTGTGGTTTCCTAAGGGTGACAAAGAGATCACACAAATACATGAAAGGAATATCCATTTCCACATTTCCTAGATTCAAAGATCACATCTTGCACTGTGAAATCTCTTAGCTGCTGGAAACTGGGTGGGCACAGAAATCTGGCTCTGTGCCTGATCCGTGTCCCTTATACCTGGCTATTATTTTCCAGAGGCAGTGTCCTGGGCAGATTTAGGATAGCCATTCCTAAACTGACAAGAGCAAGAGCTGAGCTTTCATGTCAAAGCCCCTCTCAAATCTACAGTAGTGGTCCCAAGGGAAACCCGAGGAGTGTAAGGGGCTGGAAAAAGCTTTTGTGAAAAACGAGATGTGAGGGGATCTGAGAAAATAGAGCCTGCCATTTTGTGGTTTTTAATAATTTGTGCATGAGGACATAACTGCTGTAAGCTTAACTCAGAGATGTGTTTCAGTTACTGCTAGGAGTTGGACATAATCCAAATATTTAGGATTTGCAATGATTTGTGACCTCTTTAACACCTGAAGGGTCATATGAGGAGGCAGATAGAGTGTGACAGATTTGTGCTGGCTCCTTGTGTCAGATCTCAACCCTCCCTGAAGGAAGTGATGGCTTTTGCTCCTTTCAGATCCCCACAGGCAGCCCTGCCTGGGTCAGTGCTGGTGTGGAGCAGACAGCCCTTGCTGAGGTCAGTGATTCACACATTGCACAGCTGGTTTTCCATAGGGAAAACCCCTTTGTGTTTACCCGAGGTGTTGGCTCCCTTTCCCCATGGCTGGGAGGGATATTAGAGTACTGTTCAGTAAATGTTAAATATCACAAATAATTAATATCAGGCACACTGGAGAGCACCTGGGGGAAAATGAACTCTGAAATAGTATGGAATGATTCTGTAATGTGCTAGGGAAAGAGCTCCCCTGGATAATGATCAGGAGTAGAGCAATTCCTGCTGCAGTATCCATGGGTCATTCTTCCCTTTAGAAAAGAGAAGGTTCCCTTTGAGGGAACTGAAGTGGCCTTTGTGGTTTTTAATATAGCAGGTCAATCTTCCAGGAAAACTCACTATTTGGTGGGTCATTTGTCTACAGAAAAGATAACCTAACATATTCAAGTGCAGCAACCCAATTTTTACACATTTTCTATACTAATCTACTATTATATATAAGTATAGGAAGTGCTGACAAATGTAGAGCAATAGTTGGGTAGTCTTTCAAGTAAAATGAATTAGCAGAACCATGATCCATTGGCACTGTGGGAAGGAGCTGCAGGAAGCTCATAGTCATTGTGGTGTGCTGTGATCAGCTATGGATTTATTTCCTGTTGGCTTTGCTCTCTGGTTCCTCGAGGCAGCTGAAAGTGAGTCTGAAAGCAACTGGGAACAGCTGCCTTCACTTGGCCATGTCCACCAGCTGGAGCAATGCCAGCCTGATTCCATCCAACATGGGGATTTGGCAAGAGGCAGCAGAACAGCAAGGAGGGAGCAAGTGGCAGAAGGAAGGAGCATTTGGTAGGTGGTGCTGTTGGATTTCTGTTTAAAGGTGTGGGCATGTGTGAAGTTTGGGAAAGGGAGGAAGAACAACCCGAGTTCCTATTGGTGCATCCCCACTGGAGTCAGTCCCCCACTCCCAGTCTCAGGTTATGCCCACCAAAATCCCCTGGCTGCTGCATTTCTCTGGAGCAACAGTGACACCTTGTGGGTCAATTTTAATTGTGTTCCACATGGAAATGTTTGTTCCCACCCCCTCCACCTCTGCCGGTGTGGAAACCAGCAGTTGGAATTCAGGCAGCATCCTTGGCCATCTGCTCAGCACATCCCTAGACCTGACAGCACAGGAACTGATGGATGGCAGAGCTGCTCATAAACCAGGGTGCCAAGGGCTGCATGGAAATTCAGTTAGCAGGATCACATTATTGGGAAATAGTGTTTTAATTGGCAACTGATTGGTGATTGGATATTACACATATTTCATTAGGAAGACACAGAGAAAGCTTGGTTGTGCATGGACAACAGAAGGCTCAGGCTCTTGGTTCCATGCAGGAGTTTAGGGATGGCAGTGTCCTTGTTTTAGTTTGGGAGAATGCAATTAATGAATGTGTTTCGGGTCTCCATTCCCATCATGGTAACCCCCCCTTTTTATTTTGGTTTCTATCTCTGAGCATAACTTTTGCTGCTGTGTTTGTCAGTCTGCTTGCAAGACTTTATTCGATTCAGACCTATTTTTTTTTTCCCTGGCATATTGAATTTGTTGCTCCAGAGGATTTTTCATTCCAGCTGGGCTTCAGTTATTCTCACATTCCCCCAGGCTCCATTCTGAGTCCTACTGTGACTTGCATTTGTAGCCTTTCGATGAGCAAACATTAGAGCTCCTCCAGCTCTGTACTGGCACATCTTTTCCAATGGCACTCAGCTCCTGCTGATCTTGGAAAAAATCTAGATACTTTGCATAATATTTTGCATGACATTCAATTATGGAGATCTTCACATTTAAAAAAAAAACCACATGGAACTGGGAGAAGAGTGATCTGCTATTAATTAGCTGTCTGAGGCCCTGGACTTATGTTGATAATAATGGTTCCCCTTGGCTATGGTTTTAGTAATCCATAGGAAAACATGCCATTAGAGATATTAAAAATTAATTTCTGAAAAGTGCTGGCAGCTTGAAAAGTGGCATTCAGTCCTTTAATTTACTATTCTTTTAACAGAACAGTTTTAAAGAACAAACTCCAGATTTGAAGTACTTGCTTCCAGCAAACTTCAAGATAACATCTTTGTGTTAGCACATACTTTACACACAAGCACTGCAATGTCTGCTTAAAAAAGCTTGGAAATCTCTGGTTTTGGACATACTGAATCAAACTATGGGAATGGATGAGGTTTCTAAAGATGAACCTCCCAGGCTGATGGTTAAAAGCCCTTCCCACCTATTTCTTCCTAATACCCAAAGGCATGCCCACACATTTCTGCACATACAGACAAACTCTCAGTGGGTTTTTGAAAATGAACATCAGTGGCACACATCTGTTCATCCTCTCTCCATCCTGCATCATCCTCATGTTAAAATCCAACCTCTGCCTTGCCATAAATACAATGTATTGGTCTGGAATAAGGGCTGTCCTGCATCTTGTACCTGGCATTGTTTCTCCCAAGGTTTCCATGCTGGCTGCCAAAATGCTCCTCTTGCCCATGCCTAGAAAGAGAGGACCATGAATTTCAGTATCATCACACACCTCCTTTCTTGTAAAATCAGCAACATCTATGAGGATTTTCTTCCTGGAATCATCGCTTTAAAAGTGAAGTAGAAAATAGAGCCCACAACCTAATAATCTCCTAATCTTGTGAAGGGGTAATTCATCACAGTGCCATCTTTTTAGAAACATTATAAATCAAATGCCTTCCCTGTACCTATAAGAGTGTCTCTAGCAGATTGGTGGGGTTTAATTTATTGAAAAGAAATTAAGGGAGATAACAATTCAGCAATCTATCAGTTGCAAAACTACGTTCTGTTGGGCATTAAACATTAATTAATAAAATAATGCAGGTACAGTTTGTCATTAATGCATTTTTTTTGTGCAATCAATATTTCCATTTTATAAATTTGTAAGGATTATGAGTTCTGTTTTTTCACCATATGTGCACATTATCAGGGCAAGGGGATGCCTGTCAGAGCAAAATGTATTGCTGCATTATCCCTTAGAATTCATTCTGTCTTTGAAGGAGCATTATTTTAACCCACAATGCAGTTACTGGTTTTTCACCATGTTCTTCTGGCCTTATTAGTTTGTATTCATCAGTTTTCCTTTCTGCACTTTTGCATGTTTAATAAATCCCAAGTGTTTCTTAGGTGTAGGAGTACCCTTAACCTGTGACATGTTGTCCCTGGGAAGATAAATTCATTTATACTCATGTTATGTCAGCTATAAAGGCAGAAGCAGGTTCTGAAGGTTATTCTCAAAGTGTGTTTAGGTCTTGTGCTTGCTTTCCTCAAATGGTTTAAATATGCAATTTAGGAGAACTTTCTTCCAGAAAAGATGAAAGGCAGTTTCTTCAGGAATGCTGTTGGCACAACAGCTGCCTTGTCCACAGCTGTGTCCTGTTCAAACCAGGCCTTGCTCTGGCACGAGGGATCCAGCTTCTTAAAGGTTCCCTCCTTGAAGCTTTGCTCTAAGAGATGTCTTTATTTAAAATCCATCAAAATTATGAGGAAACATAATGCCCAAGTGCTTGCAGTTTATCTTGAAGGTCTATCCAGCTGGCAAATTTTCCATATGTTTGGAATTATTAGAGCATCAAACTTCATATTTTAATTTTTATTTTTAATGACTTGAAAGCTAACTGAAAAATTCAGATGTAAGTTTTCCTAAACATGAGAGTTTCCAATTACACTGCAGTGATTGAAACAAATCTCACTATCTGTATTTTTTTAATAAGCCTCACACTCTCACCTTCCCGTATCCTAAACTTTGTTGTATGTGGTGCTGAGGCACTTTTCACACAATTTACCCTGCAGTTGAGGGAAGTTTGTGATTTTTTTCTGGTGTAGCTGAGAAGAAAACCACCACCTACATGGAAAATGCAGTGAATGAAAACAGCTCCTGATATTTAAAAGGAAAAAAGAGACTGACAGGTAGTACGTCCTGAAGACCTTGTTAAGGCTCCTTAATAATTTTTCTGGTTTTCAAAAAATGCCAAGCACTTGACAGGTGGTAAAGAACAGCATTTACCAATGTGGAAAGTGGTGGAGAACCGGGGAGTTCTGAAACACAAATGGTGATTGCTTCTGACTGCACTCTTTTCTCATGTCGTCCTCTTAAATATGTCATCACTTGAAAATCTTAGATATAAGGCTGAGTGACAGAATCTTCTTATTACAAACTTTAAGCCACTTTATGGCACTTTGATTACAGGCAATTCTAAGCTGGTTTTGTTGCCAAATAGCAGCTCTGCCAAGGGGGCAGCAGCAGGGACAGGTCCAGGGTCAACAGAGTGGCTGAGGAGGTGAGAAGGCCTCGTGCACAGAGGTGGGCTAAAAAAGGGAGAGTAGCTCCTCCTTCCCAAATAAATCTTGTGGACATAAAAGCTGTAAATTGGAAAGTATTTTTCAGCAGTAATAGCCATGAACTTCTCAGAGGAAGCTGCTCATGGTTTTGCTGTTTGAAGGATGTCTGGACGTAACATTCTGGGGGATGAGGCTGGTGGCTTTTTCCTCTTTATTTAAAGATGTGGCATTTGAGTAATGGCAAGTAGGACCGTTGCTGGGCGCTTGCTGTGGTGCCAGCTGGTGTCTGCTCCAGGAGAGGGATGAAGGGCGTTCCCTCAGTCTGGCAGGGCTGGAGCTGGGAGCGGTCCGGGCTGGCTCTGCAGGCAGGGCAGCAGCAGGGACTGTGCCTGGGAAGGGTGGGAGTCCCTCACCACAGACACGAGGGGCACGGCTCTACAAGTGCTTCCCTGGGAAATGCAAAGCGAGAAGGAATTCTGTAGGTGTTGGTGGCACGGTGCAGGATGGGACAGAAATTCGGAAAAGCCTTTGAAGAGATGTGACAGTCAATGTTTACTCTGAAATAGCTGTTACTCATTTATTCTTGTTTTCTGGAAGGGAATTTGGATCCAGGCTCTATAAGCTGGAAATGAGGGGGAGAAATTGTGGATAAAAGTGAGAAATCGAGGGATTTGTGAGAAAGACAAAGACTGTCTTGAATCAAATGTTTCAATTTTTTGGTTTGTTTTGTTTATGAGGAAGGGCTGACTGGCTTTTGGAGAGAAACTGTAAAGCACAGTCAGGGGTGCTTTATGGCCTGTGAGCTGAATACACAGAAAAATTAACACCACCACTATGTCAGATATGATATTTTTGACACTGTGTTCATGGTTTAAAGGCACAAAAGAAACTAAGAGAGGTGGAGTTGAGAGAGCTGGTCCTTGTTCATCTGCAGTCAGTGACCCTGAGCTGGAAAACTCTGCTGGGATGTGTGCACATCCTTCATCAAGAGATTATGAAAATCTAGCAATTATTTCTGATGCTTACAGTAACTTGTAGGAATGGCCCACATTTTTTCTTGTTCTTTGTGTGTAATTATTCTTGTTCTTTGTGTGTTTCATCATAAGTGTGGTGTAGTAATTGATTTCCCCCCTTCCTCTCCATAGGGAAATTTAAGGAGCATATTTCATGAGGCAATTTGAATTTTGACAAGAATTTGCAAAGTGTACAGATAATCTAAGAGTCACTCCTTGTAGTAAACCTTGTGTTAAGAGGACTTATCAGGGTTTTAAAAATCTATTGAATCTGAAGTATTATGCTAAAGTTAGCATTACAGCAAGAGTTGTAGTAGGAACTAAATCTGAACAACTAAAACATTTATAGCTAAATTCACATATAATACATTTCCTTTTGTAGGGAGGTGAGGGAAAGGATATAAGTAAAGCCGAAGATTTCTTGGTCCATATTTTCCTGTAAGTCAACACCAAATCAAAATACTTCATCTGGATGCACCAAATCTGCTCTTCTGAGTGAAGCTGCTTTTGATACGTGTGCTGGTTTTGGCTGGGAAAGAGTTCACTTCCTTCACAGTAGCTGGCACAGGGCTGTGGTTCAGATCTGGGCTGAAAACAGTGTTGCTAATTCAGGGGTGACCTTGCTGAGCAGCACACTCACTTTTATTTTTCTAGTTCTTCCCCCCATTGCACTGAGGGGGAATGAGTGAGAGGCTGAGTTCCTGGCTGCGGTTAAACCATGGTGTGTTTAAAGAGATAGACTTTCCAAGAGATTTGTTTGTTTGTTTGTTACAAGGTTATGTTTTCTGAAGAACTCTCTGGCCTTTTCTTGCCTGACCCCCACTGCAGCAATACCTTAATGCCCTGTGCACCCCACACAGTGCTCTTGCAAAGTGCCTTTTCCCTCTCTGTTCACCATTTCAAAGTCCCTCCTGAGCCTCCAGGCTCCTTCAGAACAAAGCTCCAGGGCCTCCTCCTTCCTTCCCAGCCTCTCAGTGGATCCAGTGGAGCCCTGAGCATGGCATGGAGAGCAAAGCTGTGCCATGGAAATCCTGGTGGGAGTCCCACGTGCACTTTGGAGTCACTCATCACATGACAGTAAATGAAGAATAAAAATAATGGCAATCTCTGCAGCACAAAGCCACAAGGAACATAAGATGCCCAGTGTTTTCCTCAACCTCATTTCTGATTCCCTTTTATAACTGGTGCCACTCTCTGGCACCTGGCCAGAGATCATCACTTAATCCAGCTTCATTTATTCATTTCATATAATGATGCCTGTGGGTTACAATGACTGCAGAGTTCAAAGCTGCTTCTGTTTTCTGTGATTTGTCTGCAGTTACTGAGGGATGTGTTTTCAAAGACTGAGCTTGGCTAACAGGGTCACTGAGTGGTGTCAAGCTGCATTTAGCAACTGAGAAAAGGACTTTTTTTTTTTTTAGTAAATACTGAAGCACCGGTCAGCACACAGGAGTGGGGAGTGGGAGAAAGGAAGAACCAGAGCTGGGAAGCTGTGCTGAACTGGGCCACAGAGAGAAATCTGAATAGGATGGGGCATCAGTGAGTGGGATTTGTTCTCTTGGAGCACCAGACTTTGTTTTTTCCCCTTCAAATTTGCTTTTCTTGGTCTCCCAGTTTTTGAGTTTGTCTTGGACGGTGCCAGCCTGTTTGTGCAGCACCTGTACCCCATTCTCCTCTGGACTCCTGCTCTCTGCCATCCCAATCTCCACTGCTCCCCAGCTCTGCCATCCCACATCTCCACTATTCCCAGTTTCCCAGCCCGCCCTGTGTCGGTGCTCTGAGTTATGGGATCCCCAGGATCCCAAAGGAGCCCCTGTGGAATGGCTGCTCCCAGCAGCACGGGCCCCACACCCCAGAGTGCTCCCAGTGCCCAGCAGGGTTTGCCTGCAGGAGCTGTCAGGATGTGCTGGGTTTTTCACAGCTCTGATCCTCCATCCCCCAGAGTGCCCTTGCTAAGAGGAAGCTCTGAGTGCTGCCAGCCAGCACACACACACGTGGGAATGTGATTCATTCCAGCCCAGCCCTCAGAATAACTCCTGTGAGCTGTTCTCCTGCTAAAATCAGCCTTTTCACAGTTCTGTATTTCCACCTAGCACACACACAGTAAAATTACCAGAGGGGAAATAAACTCCCCTTGGCTTGGGAAGAAATTTTGTGTTGTAGGGAACTCTGTCTTTGTACTACATTAATTTATATGTAAACCCAGCACTGTATTTATTTGGTGTCCATATAGGGTCAAGAGAAACCAGCACAGGCAGCTGGAAACAAAGGTCCTCTCATCCCATTACACAATATTATTGTTAAAAATATCATAAAAGGCCAGATTCCACCACAGTAATGTGGCTAAGAAAATAAGGGCTTATTCAACAGTAAAATGCTACACTCAAAATGTTTCTTTGCATTTGGATTTTCCCAAGTATCTCATTTAGCTTTTGTTAATAGATTAAAGAAAGGGCACATCTTGGTAACCCTTTTCAAGTGTACATATTTTCTGTGTTTAATGGGTGAACAGGAGTGCAAATCCCTCTATATGAGGGCTGCTGGAGAAATCCTATAAAATTGATTGTGTCCTAGAGACCCGAGTCATCCTTTTGTCCTACTGCAATGTCTCGTATTCTGTCAGTTCAGTTAAACCTGAAAACAATTCAACCTTTAGAGCTTTAATATTTTTAAAGAGCCACTCATGTCCAGAAGGTGTCTCAAGGTGTTTGTTCCATCAGGCTGGGTTTGATATCCCTATTAAAATATATATATGGCTCACTTGATGAGAAAATCTTCTTCAGAGAGAGGGATTTTTCTTCAGCTTAAAATCTGAAATATAAAATTGAGTATAATAAAGTGAAGAGGCAAGTCATGAAGCAAGGGATAGAAAAGAAAAATGACTGTGAACATGTTCCACTGAAGCTGTTTGGATTTATTAGGAAAAGTAGAGCTAAATCCTCTGTTAGTAAGCCAATTAGAATTATTTATTATATTGAGGGAGTTTGGACCAAATCTGAAGAAGTAACTTAAAGAAGGAAACTTATTTGACAACTGCAATCATACATGTTCTTTTTTGATTGAATAATGAAGAGGTGAACAGAAAGGAGTGTGATGACTTTGGGCCTTGTGTTGTACCAAAGAGCAGAACGTGCTCTGGCATGAAAGAGAGAAATCAGAGCTGTCAGGTTTTAATTTGTAACTAATCATGGCCAGAGTGATTGGTTTGTGGTGGGCAGGCCCTGGTAGCATGGGAACAGTGGGAATCACAGCATGGAGAGAGCCCTGGGCAGGGGCAGGGAGGGCCACTGGGAGCAGGGATGTTCCATAGCCTGGCATCAGCAAGGGCAACACATTTAAAGGATGAACCTTTGAGATGTTTGTCTTTAAAAATTCTTGATGCTGGTTTCCCTAGTTTGTCATAAGTTTGCCCTTAACCCCAGGGGCTGCTGGGTTAGTGTTTTTGTTTGTGCCACTGCTTCCTACAGAAGAAATGTTTTGTAGCTACAGATTTGGAAGGATAATAATGCTGTGTTCTAATTTTATTTTTTTTTTAAAGCTGCAGTTAGCAAAGATTCATAAAGCATGGGCCTAGGACCCTGCTGTTGCAGGGGTTCATGGCAGGAATCCAGGTAGACAGGAAAAGGGCAGGCTGCTCCTGCAGCTCTTGTGAGCTCTGGTGCCAGGTTTTGAGCAAACAGGAGTGGTGCTGTGACCACAGCAGCTTGAGCAGGCAGAGGTGACCTGTCTCTAAATAAATGCCACGGTGGTGCAGTGGGGATCTCCATCTCACCACTGTGACACACTGAGGATGCAGGGACACCTTCTGGTTGATGGACCTTTCCTGCTTCTAAGTTCCAACTTTTCAGTCTGCCATAGATTCTTTCCTAGAAATACTCTGTGAGAGGATTTTCAACCCCATGCCCTTACCAAGCACCATATAATGATGGAGTAGCGAGTGCTGTTTCATGTATCAAACGAGACGTTTTCAGTTCCAGGAGAAACAGATTGTATCCACAGAAACCTGAGAGTGTGTTGTCTCAGTGATATCCTCAGCAAGCAGAGCTTTTCCATGTCAGTTGATGTACCTCACCTCACAAACTCACCAAGGCACACAGCAATCCTCAGTGCCAAGGCTGGAATCTTCCAGGGCTGAGGTGACAGAGCTGCAGAAGGTCAGGTCCCTTTGCCAGTGGAGACAGCTGTGTCTGTGCCACTCATTGTTTTATTGTTCACCTCTCCTTGCAAGCACAGTAAAGTTCACCAAAATATATTTGAGTAAAGCAGGGATTTGTTGGTGTTTGCCAGTGCTGTTTCTAGAAAATGGGGTCTTCTGAGGGGCATAAGGAGTGAACTCTCTCTCTCCAGCCTTGGAAATTCTGTATCACATCTACTTTGAGTTTCTGATTCATTTTGACAACACGTTACATATTCCTGCCTTAAAGGTCAAAGCTGCTCCTTGCCAGAGACATCTGACAAATGAGAATATTGGTACTGGAGAAAAATGACATCCCTGATAGGTTAATCTGCTCTTTATCAGCTGAGCTGAGAGGGTGCTCTTGAAAAGTGATTGGGGAGATTCACCATAAGCATTCCTGAGACTGTCAGAAGCTCAGCTTAAGCTTCCACTGAAACAGGCTGAAATGATTGATGTCATAGCTGGGAAATATTGGGGATCAAGGCAGATGCCAAGTGTTCCCAGGCACTTAGGATTATCCAGCAGTGAACCTGACTGCACAGCTAAATCTGCAAAGGTGCCCTCCAGACAGAACAGGTTCTACAGAACCTCACTGTCAAAACAGCTCCAAAAAAGGCACAGTGTGTTTTTCTAACCTGTGTTTCTGGAGCTGAAAAGTAAACAAAGGAATTTTAAAATAGTTTGAAAAAACCCTGAAACAACTCAGTTTATTCCATCTATGTCTACAGTGGCACTGCAGATTTAGCCGGAGTGTTTGACATAGTAAAATTAGTATGGATACAAAGATTGAGAACAAGGTTGATTGGGATGAGGAACAAGAAGAATAAATGGCCCACAAGTCTTGCTGAGGAGCATCTCCAGGAGCAATGGTTCCCTGTTTCCCTCAGTTCAAGGACTTGGGGTCAGCAGCTGAAGTTATCATGTGACAGTTTGAAAAATAAGAGGTCCTTAACCCACTGAACGTGGCACCACAAATTGCTGCTGATGCAGGCAGGAAGCTCTCAGGAGTTCAAAAAACAGTCAGACATTCATGGCAGGAGAGAAAAAGAAGTCAATATTTGCTAAACAGAATTTTCTGCCATGTCCCAGTAAATTCCCAATAAAAAGGGAACTGTAGCTGGGAGAGACCAGGCCAGTCCTCACAGTCAGGGGATTTTAGCCTTAAACTCTCCAGATCTCTCTTTGGAGCCAGTTCTGGACCTGGCAGTGTCTGGATTGAGCAGAGGCAGTGTGTGGCCATCTGGTTTTCCATGCTTCTTGTGGCTGCATCTTACTGCTCTGGTTTAGGGTGGAACAACATGTCAGGTAAATTACAGCTTTTGTGTAGGAAAACACATACCTTTTATACTGAGCAGAAAATAGTCTGTGGGGGAAAAATAATTGAAATTTACATAAACATCCCTAAAAGGATGTATATATATACCTGTTTGTCTATGTATATATATACCTGTTTGTCTGGATTCTTCTGAGTTTGGGAATATGAAATCATAGAATCATTTAGGTTGGGAAAAACTCTTAAGATCACTGGGTCCAATTGTGAAACATTAAATGGGCTTTGGGCTGCCTATGAAGGAATTATTGCCTTGGGTCTTGGCAGTGCTGTGCACTTCAGGCTGTTCAAAACTGAGCCCAGCTCAGGAGTGATGTGACACATCATCCTGTAAAAAAAAATTAATCTAACTCTATAAAGGCTTAATCTAAAATTGATACACAGAAAAAATTAACTGGGCCACTTGATAAATAATGCTAAAGCAAATAGCAATTCCACCAAGTTTCCCTTCAGAGGAGAGAGCCCAGAGAGCTCCAGCAGCCCCTGAGCTGTGCCCACCAAACTCCAGAAGTAGAAATGGTGGCAGTGCAAGTCACCCTGCCAACAGCTGGGCAGCACTGGCAGTCCAAAGGGAATTCCTGACCTTGTCCAACTCAATTCAGTTGATTTGGATGGGGGAATGAATTCCTCCTTTGGGTCCTCTTCTGTACAATCTATCACAGTTGCCCATAGTCTGTGTTTCATGTTGCTTACAGATGTGCCAAAGCTAAAACCTTGAGGAAAAGACCTTAATCTAACTCTATAATAACATGCTTCTTCCCCCCCTTTAATCTTTCTCCTTGCTGGTAAGGAAATGAAGGGAGTGAGAGATGATGTGAGAGGGGCTCAATGAAGGGAAAAGTTCTTCGCTCTCACCTTTGAAATAAGGAGGGGGAGCATTGCCCAAGAGGCAGAAGATGGAAGTGGTGGAGATGCCTTGTGAGGAAGGAATAAGGAATTAATATCTGTAGAAGCCAAGTGAGTGCTGAGGGTGTAGCTTGGAGATGCACAGTAGACATTCTCCCAGGAAAGGGAAGAAGCAGTTTCTCCTCCTCCTGGGGAATATCAGGGTGGCTGTTACTGCTGCTACCATGATAACTCCACCCAGGGCTCAGGCCATCACCAGCAGTAGCTTCTGCCAGGTCAGTGATGCTCAGCAGTCTCAGTTCTGGTCAAAATAATTGTGTGGGAACTTTGAGGCATAAAAATAATGAGACTGATTTTCATGAGGATATCTCTCCCTCGTGAATGCAGGGTGCTATCTCAGCAGAGCAGGGGCAGCACTCCCTGGCTGGGCTTTCTCTCAGAACCTGAATGAGCCTCACTGTTTGCCAGGAAAGGGGTTCCAGTAAACTGTCTCCTTCCCTCTCTTATTGGAGTCCCAGTTGTAGAAAGAATTAAGCAATGAGGTGAAATAATTGTTTAAAATTGCTGAAAATGAATCTTGATCACAGCCTCAAAACTGAGAGCCACTATCATTATATTTGCATTTCATGAATGCACATGAAGTTACTGCTGTGCACCAGAGCAGATATTTGTGCATCAGCTTTACCAGGCTGAAGGGCTGGTGATGTCTCAGTGAGCAGGAAATGGGGAGCTTTGGCTACCCCTGCTCATAACAACTGGATATTCATGGAGATAAACCATGATAACCATGAAGATAAAAAGGCTCTTTAATTAGCCTTTTAGTGATGAAATAAATACTTTGCCTTCCAAGAGGCCTTTGTTTATCCCTGGGCTTCTCTGTCCTCATCCTGGAATATTTGAAAGGTCTTGGGCCAAAGCAGAGCAGTGTTTGAGCTGTCAGAAGCAGCACCTCAGGTTAGATGAGCTGGTGAGGCTGGGGAAGTTTACAACAATGTATATTTTCTACGGGGGAAGACTTGAAAAAAAAACCAGCTCCATGTTTAGAGCTACTCATGAGTTGTGTCACCCCGTTTCATAGCTCAGCTCCCTAAATTGTACAATTTACTGCAGAAAGAACAAGATGCAATTTGTTTTGCCCTTATCTGTGTGATAACAACATGTGCCATGCAAATGTCATGAGCAGAGATGAGAGCAGGCTTTGGTGTGAGAAGCAGAACAGGTTGGATTTAAGGTATCCTAATGAGATTAGAGTGAGATAAATATAAGATAAAGGAGCAGAGAAGCACATGGATGCATCCATGGATTTCTGTAATGGAAAGCTAAATATGCAAAGATTGGGCATCGGTTTTAATTCATCACTTTCATATTTCTGCTTTTGAAACCTAGTCAGTAGCATGGTATTGGCCAGAGTTTTAAGAAGAAAATGCCATCAGGTATTATTAATGTTACCTACGTATAATTGTATAAAAGAAGGAAAGGAAAACAATGTATTTTATCTTTGTTTTGGAGCCTGCAGACGCTGTGGCTGTTTTGCATAATGCACATTGGTATCAGTTGATGTGATAGTCTATAAAATTAATATTAAAAGCCTCTGGCCACCCCTTAACAAGGAACACAGAACAAGCCGGGAGAGGGGGGGCGGCACAGCCAGCCCGGAGTTGGGATAATGGGATATCACAGGGTTGGGATAAGGTAATGCAGATCAGCACCATTTTATGGCTTCAGTTCAGGGGAGGCTTCCTACATTTTTATCCCACGTCTGTTTTTTTTCCTAGTCTGAAGCAGTTCTCACAACAGACTCAAATGTGTGATAGGTTCATTCCCCGTCACCATCTCTGGGGATGTCCACAGCCAATTCCACTACCCTGTGAACTGAGACTAATAAGTTGGGCATTTTTTTGGTCTCAGAACCGAGTCTTAAGTCCTGTGGGGGTTTTTTGGTGGGGGTGAAGGTGTGGAGAGCTCAGGGACAAAGTCCTGCATTGCTGGCACTTGGACCCAGTCCCACCGGGCCGGTCTCTGTGAAACAGAGACTTCAGTGCTGCGTTTTGGGAGTGCAGAAGGAGGCTCACCCAGGCCTCGAGCACAGAGCCCAAATCCCGTATCTTGGGGCCCAGGGACAGACCCCAAATCCCGCGTGTGTGACACTCCAGATGCTCGTGGAACCAAGGGCCAGTGTGACACAGCAGGGGCTCATGGAAACAAGAGGCCATTGTGAGCCTGGGGGACTATAACACACCAGAACACTGAAATGCTGGGGGTGACTAAAGGTTCCTTTACTCGAGTTTGGTGCACAGGAGAAAACCCAGCCAGATATTCTCAATAAGTCAAAATGACACAAAAACTTAACTGGAAAAGTATATAAAATTAAGGAACTCTTGAAAAGGATTTAATACAACATCCAATTCAACACAAAACACTCACCATAGCAGGAACTTCATTATCTTAACCTCATTTAACCTAGAAGCCTTTAAACACTTCAGTTGCTTTGGTACCCAAAATTGTTCCATATAAAGAGTATTAGAAGGTGAGGAAAGAAAGAGAGAGAGAAAGAAAGACAGAAGCACTGTAGAAAGACACACACATGGCTGCCAACTCCTCAGGTTCCATTGTGGGTGAGACACAGACCCCAGCAGAAGGCAGGGTACAGACCATGGGCTCAGTGCCTGCTCCATGTTTTGACCCTCTGGGCCTTTGTGGGTTTCCCCCGGGTGGGACTTGTGATTGCTCAGGCAATCAGAGCCTGGGTCAGCACCAGCCCACTGTGTGACTGACTGACAGCTCATCCCGAGGTGTCTGGGACATTGATCTCATCCAGCCTCTGACAGTGACCATGGTGACTCTGCAGAACCTCATGGAACCATGGGTCAGTTGTGACAATGTGGGTCCAAGTTGAGACACTGTGGAAACTCAGGGAACCAAGGGGCCCCAGTGACACTGGTGCCTCATGGAATCAGGGGGACCCTTGTGAAACTCAGGAGTCCCATGGAACCAAGGGTCTGTGATGAAACCATGGGGCCTTGTAGAACCAAGGAACCATGTGACACAACTGGGCCACATGGAACCCAGGGTCCATGGTGACACTGCAAAAGCAAGGAAAGCATTGTGACAAGGAGAATATTGTAACAAGAAGAGTATTGTGACAGTAGAGGGACTCATGGAAGAAAGGAGAACACTGGTACATATTGGAGCCCTGTGGAACCAAGGCAACCGGAAACAGGTCTGTCTGGCTGGGCCTCCTGGGGCCACCTGACAGGTCTGGCTGACCTCGGCATGTCGAGGGCTGTTGCTCATCAGCCCCTCAAGTACTGGGGCTCTGTGATTTCCTTCCTGTGGAAAAGAACCGTCCTTCTCGTTGAAGTGGCCATGGTCAAAATTTGGATTCCTTCTCCTAACTTCCTTATATGCAAAGATTGTTGCCAGATGAAATCTGTCAAGACAGAAAGATCTGGCTGGTTTGACTACCCAAGGGTCACTTCTCATCTGCCTTTGAAACACTGGGACCCATGTGCTTTTCTTTCTTATGGGGAAAAAACCCCACCTTTGACACCCAGGCATCCATGGCCAAATTTGGGATTCCACCTCCAGAATTCCTTATATCCAAAGATAACTCCAAGAAAAAAGCTGCCATGACTGACAAGTCTGGCTGGCCTTGGCTTCCTGACAGCTGGCTCTCATCTGCATTTTGAAACACTGGGACTCCGTGCTTTCCTTCCTAATGAAAAGAACTCTCCTTCCATGCCAGGCACTCATGGTCAAAATTGATATTGCACCTCCAAAAATTCCTGCATCCAAGGATTACCCCAGATGAAAGGTGCCAGGAGAGACAGGTCACGTTGGCTTGGCCTATGGTGCTCACCCCTCATCTTCTTCCAAAATATTTGGGCTTTGCACTTTTCTTTCCTATGAAAAGAAACATTCACCTTGACCAGGTGCCCATGGCCAAAATTGGGATTCCACCTCCAAAACTCTGAACATCCATGGATTGCTTCCAAGTGAAAGCTGCCAGGACAGACAGGTCTGGCTGCCCTTGGCCTCTTGGAGGCTGCCTCTCCCCTGCTTTTGAAACACTGGGGCTCAGTACTTACCTTCAAATGGAAAAGAATGATGATTCTTGTCAAGGTGTTTGTGGTCAGAACTGGGATTCTGCCTCGCAAATTCTGTATGTCCAAATAATTTCTCCCAGGCAAAAGCTGCCAGGACAAAATGGTCTGGCTGGCTTGGCCTCCCAGGAGCCACCTCTCTCCTTTTCTGCCTTTGAAGTACTGGGGCTCAGTGCTTTCCTTCCTATGGAAAAGAACCAACCCTCTTATCAATGCAGAAATGGCCAAAATTGGGATTCCACCTCCAAAATTCTGTGCATCTGAGGGTTACTTTCCAACAAAAGTTGCCAGGACAGAATTCAGGCTGCCTTTGGCCTCTGATGGCCACCTTCCATCTGCATCTGAAACACCAGTGTTCCATTCTTTCCTTCTTATGGTAAAGAGCTCTTTCTCCTCCAGGCGTTAATGCCCAAAATTGGTATTCCGCCTCTGAAGTTCCATATATCCGGAGATGATTACCAGACAAAATTGCCAATAGAGTCAAGTCTGGCTGTCCCAGTGCATCTGATGACTGCCCTTCATCTGCCCCTGCAACACTGGGGCTCAGTTGTTTCCTTCCTATAGAGACCATTGTGACATTGTGGGGACATCAAGGAACCATGGAGACCATTGTGACACTGCAGGGTACCATGGATCCAAGGGGCCATTGTGACATTGTGGAGCCTCATGGAAGCAAGGGGACATTGTAACACTGCAGAAGCAAGGTGACACTGAGGGGCCTCGTGGAACCAACAGGACATGGAACAGATCTGGCTGGTCTGGTCCTCCCAGAGGCCACCTGGCAAGTTTGACTGATCCTCGCGAGTCGAGAGTTTCTTCTCATCAGCCGTTGAAGCACTGCAGCCATGTGCCTTCCTTCCAATGGAAAAGAATCATCTGTCCTACCAGGCGCCCATGGCCAAAATTTATACTGTCCCTGAAAAATTCCCTATATGCAAGGGTTCTCCAGACAAAATTGGCCAGGATGGGACAGAGATCTCTGTCTGCTCGTGGTCTCTAGTGGTCACCTCTCATCTAAAAGAAGCCCTGAGGAAAGTATTTGAGCAAGTTTGACTACTAGAACATCAATGATTCTCTCATCCTCTGAAAAATTCAGATGCCCCTCTGATCATATGTGCCTTTTTTTCCTCATGGTGTATTATGCATGAAACAATTTTTCAGCTAAATAATATTATTCCTTTCACTCTACCAGTGTTATCTGACACTAAACACCTCCTCTACCTGTGGATGCAAGTCACCTGCATAAACAAACACATTAAAGAATTCAGCAGGAATTATTTGTCTCTGCTCCCGTCTGTCACATCTCCTCTGGAGTTGGAGGTGCAGCTGTGGTGCCCACAGCAGCCCTGGGGCTCTGTGCCCCATGACCTCCCTGCTGGGCAGCCTCTGCCAGTTCCTGCACAGCCTGTGGCACCTGTGGGCTGCACTGACAGCCCTGCCCCGGGCTCTGCCAGGCTCTGGGCCAGCAGAGGGGCCAGGCAGGGCTGGCCATGGCCAGGAACAGGCCCTGAGCCCCGCAGGAGGATGGAGCTGTGTCACAGCCAAACTCAGCCCAGGGCAAACCTGGGCTCAGCAGCCAGGGCTGGGGACAGAGGCTGGCAGTGACAAATGTCCTGGGCCCCTCCCTGCTCTGTGCATGCCACCAAGGGCACAGAGCAGCCTCCACTCTCAGCCACTTGCCTGTTTCCAATGCCTTCCCCAGGCGCTGGCTCTGCTCCATAAGGCCTGGGCTGAGTCCTGCCCCTGCATGCTCAGCCAGGCTGAGATGGACACTGCTGCTTTTTCTGGCAGGCTCTCTCAGGCCAGCCCAGCTCCCTGCAAGCTGTGCCAGCTGCCCTGAGCTCTGTGCAGCACCAAGGGCCTCTCCCCAGCACAGCCCAGCCGACTCTGGCCCCACAGCTCTGCTCAGGGCAGGGGGCTCTGGGCAGTGGCCCCACGGCCTCAGCCCCTGGCAAGGGCACAGCAGCAGCTGCAGCTCAGACAGGACTCAGCCCCAGCCATGGGCAAGGTGCTTGGCCAAGGCAAAAGGAGGCTCCCTATGTGCCCTGCTCCCCTCTCCCTGAGCTGCTGAGAGCTCTGCAGCCCCTGCTGCCATCCCATCTGCCCAGGCCAGCACAACAGCCCCGGCCTTGGGGCCCTCCAGAGCTGTTCCTGCTCCAGGCCCAGGGCCCATCCCAGAGCTGGGGCAGCCACAGAGCTGTGCCCATTTCTGTTCATTCCTGCTCTGATGAGGATGGATCCTCAGCCACTTGGAGCTTCCTGATGATATTTACTACTCCGGAGGCATTTTTTTCTTGAGCTCTTCAGTTCAGGAATTGAGTTACAAAGGCCAAATAAACATTTGTACAAAACACCCAAACAAGAAAAGCCCTTGGGAATAATCTAAGTTTCCAATTCTTCTGTGGTTAATTAGACAGATTTTAGAAGTGTATTGCAAGTGAATATACTATATTGAAAGCAATCTAAAGAAAACTGTTTTGTCCTGTAAGGTTTTCTTTTCCTGTTTCTAGAATGATACCATTAATGTCCAATTGATATTGACCCCCTAGCACCTTCTTATGCAGCCTGAATAGGTATGATAATCAAGATCCTTCATGGCTGAAAACCAACACTTTTTCTTCACTGCTTCTCCACCATTTCCCTCATCCAACCCCTGGGACTCCTATGGATCAGGAATGGTGTAGCCAGCAAACCAGGACAGTGACTCTTCCCCTGTGCTCAGCACTGGTTGGGCAGCACCCCTAGAGCTGTGTCCAATTCTGGGCCCCCCAATTTAGGAAAGACATGGAGGGGCTGGAACATGTAAGGAGACCTGCAGCAGGGCTGGTGAGGGGTCTGGAACACAAGGCCTGTGAGGAGTGGCTGAGGGAGCTGGGAATGTTTATCCTGGAGTAGAGGAGACTCAGGGTAGACCTTATCACTCTCTACAGCTTCCTGCCAGGAGAGTTCAGCTGAAGAGGGATGGGCTGTTCTCCCAAGAAACAATGACAGGACAAGAGGACACAGCCTTAAGCTGCACCAGGGGATGCATAGGTTGGACATCAGGAAATTTTCTTCACAAAAACAGTGATTGGGCATTGCATTGTTCTGCCCAGGGAGGTAGGTGAGTCACCATCCCCGAAACTGTTTCAGGAAAGACTGCATGTGGCACTGATAGCCAAGGTGTAGGTGTTAGGTTGCTTTGGGTCACCGGTCGGACTTGATGATCTCAAAGGTCTTTTCCAGCCTGGCTGATTCTCTGAAACCACCCCTGGAGCAGTTGCAGGATGAGCCCTGGGCCTCCTCTTCAGAAGGTCCAGAAGCCCAGGTCTCTCAGGAATTCAAAGTCAGATTCAAAGTCCAGTGTTTCCTGACGTTCTAATTGGTGCCACTGAGGGATATGACTGAGAAAGTGTCCCCAGGTGCGGTTTTTTCTTTATTTACGTTACTTTTTAAAGTGTGACTTTATTGCTTTTATGATACATTTTTAACGTATGGGCTTATTGTTTTATGCACTATTTTTTTTGTGGGGATATTTTTCTTTTTCCAAATGAAGCAGAGAAACAGGATTTCTGAGATTCTTTAAAAAGTGTGTTTTGTTTTGTTTTTTTTTAATTTTCTGTACAGGCAGAAAGCATGAATTTGTCATACAAATGGTGACAGCATGGCTTGCAAGTCACAAGACTTATTGTTAGAAGGTCATATAAGGATTTATTAACCAATAAACACTGTCAACAGATATTAACATTTCTAATTCAATACTAAGTCATTTTGTCTTGTTGACTCATGAACTTCTTTAGCCAATTATATCACTACACACAAACTTACATTGCTGTACTCTAAAACTACCTTTATTTTTTCTATATCTTGAATTCCAAAGCTAAATCTATCTCTACTTAACACTATTTAATTCTAAGCTTTGGCTTACAGACCAAATATTCTGAGAATCCCTTGAATTTGGAATTCCAATACCCAGGTTCCATTTAGAGCAGAACACTGGAGGCAGTGATGACAGGTGGAGACAAACAAGGGAAAGGTGTCTCTGATGCTGAGCAAACCTGGATGTATCTCATGTATCCATAGGACCAAGGCCTGAGCCCCAGCCCCTGGCAGGGCAGATCCTGTCCCTCCTTCATTGCTCAGGGCTCTTCCCGGGCCACTGGGCTCTGGGATGTGCAATGCCAAGGGCAGGACCATGGGGCGACCCCTGCCAGGCTGTGAGCAGGGACAAGGAGGCAATGAGGCCCCAGCACAGCAAGGCTCACTTGTCCCCTGCTGGCCTCAGGGCCAGGGCCAGCAGCCATGGCCCAAGTGCTGCAGCAGTTTGCTCTGGCAGGGCCTTTCAGCTGCTGCCCATCCCCGTGCCCGCTGCAGCCCAGGCTGTCCTACGGTGTCCATGCCCTGTGCCTTTGTCCCTGCAGGCTGTTGTCATCCCCCAACTGCCCCACCTTGCTGGTCCCTTCCTTTGCTGGCAGCTCTGTGTCCTGCCTGCCTCTGCCTGGCCACACAAAGCCTTGGGCTGCTACAGACCCCTTTTCGGGTGATGTGTTGCACAACAGCCCTGCCCTGACACAAAAATTCCTTTCTCCTTCTGTTCAGTCCAGACTGCCTCAACTTGGCATCAATCCTTCCTTTCTCTGTCTGTTTTCCACTATGTCAGAATGATCCACCATCTCTGAAATGGCCCTTCAATCCCTCCCAGGGCTCTCCTCTGCTGTCCTCAGTCCCCACTCCACTGAGCACAGAGATCCTTTGTCCCTATATAGTGGTCATTTGCTTGAGGCCTCCAAACCCCACCTCCAGAGACCTCTGAGCCCTCTCCAAGGCGTTTTCAAATGAAAATGTTCAGCACATAGTGTAAGAAAATCACTAGAGGAACAAGGCCAGCCAGACCTCTCTGTTTTGGCTACTTTTGTCTGGGAGAAGTCCTTGAATAGATAGAATTTAGGTAGCCAAATTTTAATTTTCTCCATGGTCCCTGGATGAGAAGACCTGCTCTTTTCCATTGGAAGGAAAACACAGGGCCCCAGTGCTTCAGGGGCTGATGAGAGACAGCTCTCGAGATGTCAAGGTCAGCTGGATCTGTCAAGTCACCCCTGGGAGGCCAAACCAATCAGACCTGTTCCATCTCCCCTCTGCTTCATGAGGCCCCACAGTGTCACAATGTTCTCCTTGCTTCTGCAGTGTCAAAATGGCCCCTTGTTTCCATGAGGCCCTGCAGGGTGTCCTGGTTTGAAAGGACAGGTGTCTGTCAGTAAGAGCAGAAGTATCCCTTTGGAATAGAGACTTTGGTTCCACTCCCCTCCCCCAAGTATTATGATTGTTTGAATCAAGGACTCTGAGGCAGAGATAAGGGGGGTGGGAATAACAGCTCTTTTACTAATATGTCTAACTGTACAAACAGAAAACAATAACAGTTAAAATTGCTAACAGAACGAAATAGGTAACTCGGTGTCAGTCCCTTTAGATGCAAGCATGCTGTCTCTGTGCTTAGTCCAGAGCCCGGATTTGCCGAAGGGCAGGCGGGAAACGGAGGCAGGAAGGAGGGGGGAGGGGCAGCAGCGGCCACGCCGGTCCCGGGCGGGAACAGGCTGGAGCGGCAGCTCCTCGCTCACCGTGTGTGTCCAGGTGATCAGCTGTGTCCGCAGAGGCAGGAGGCTGGAACGGGGCAGATGCAGGGCAGGTGATTGCAGAGGGTCTGGCTCTCCTGTGCTCGGCCACGCGGCTGAAGATCCCAGGCGTCCTCCTCCCAGCTCGCCGGAAATGCAAGTGCCCTCCCAGAAGCCTCAGAGGCCCCTCCGGGACCGTTCCCACCCACCCTTTCGTCTGGACTCATCAGACACCCTGGGTGTAGCCCGGCCAGCTCCATTAGCATGATAATGGGAAAAATTCTTTCAATTGACACAGTAACAGAAAAACACTCAACCCCCATTATCCACCCCGAATTTTTTCCATGCCATCATGCTACATCATATTGAAACCTTTAAATTATATACATACATGTAGTTACAGGCACAGTATCATATATACTTCACCCTAGAACAAGGTCCCCTTGGGGTTTGCAACGGGTCTCTCCATCCTTTTGCATCACCCACCAAGTGTAACCTGGTCCTTGAGCAAAAACCACCCCACGAACAGGATTGTCTTTGCTGGAAGCAGGGTTCATGCAGACAGTTTTCCCTAACATGCCTCTCAGGTGTGCCACTGGAACCTTATCTCCATCTGGTGCTCCCAAGGGCTCTGACTGGGCAGGGCCTACTCGGTTAGTGGAACCTCGGGTATTCACTAACCATGTGGCCTTTGGTAGACTGATCTCCCAGTTCTTGAAAGTCCCCCCACCAAGTGCCTTTAAGGTGGTCTTAAGCAGACCATTGCACCGTTCGACTTTCCCAGCCACTGGTGCATGGTAGGGAATATGGTACACCCACTCAATGCCATGTTCTTTAGCCCAGGTGTTTATAAGGCTATTTTTGAAATGAGTCCCATTGTCTGACTCAACTCTTTCAGGGGTACAATGTCTCCAGAGGACTTGTTTTTCCAGGCCCAGGATGGTGTTCCGAGCAGTGGCGTGGGGCACAGCGTAGGTCTCCAACCATCCGGTGGTGGCTTCCACCATGGTCAGCACGTAGCGCTTGCCCTGGCGGGTCTGAGGCAGTGTGATATAGTCAATCTGCCAGGCCTCTCCATACTTATATTTGGACCATCGCCCCCCATACCAGAGGGGCTTCACCCGCTTGGCCTGTTTGATGGCAGCGCACGTGTCACAGTCATGAATAACCTGAGACATGCCGTCCATGGTTAAATCCACCCCTCGGTCTCGTGCCCACTTATAGGTGGCGTCTCTGCCCTGATGGCCTGAGGCATCGTGGACCCATCGAGCCAGGAACAGTTCTCCCTTGTGTTCCCAATCTAAGTCTATCTTTGACACCTCTATCTGTGCAGCCTGATCTACCTGCTCGTTGTGCCTGTGTTCTTTATTAGCCCGACTCTTGGGAACATGGGCATCCACATGACGGACTTTCACGGGGAGCTTCTCTACCCGAGTGGCAATGTCTTTCCACTCAGCAGCAGCCCAGATTGGTTTTCCTCTACGTTGCCAGTCAGCCTTTTTCCACCTTTCCAGCCAACCCCACAGAGCATTGGCTACCATCCACGAATCAGTGTAAAGGTAGAGCTTTGGCCATTTCTCTCTCTCAGCAATGTCCAAGGCCAGCTGAACAGCTTTGAGTTCAGCAAGTTGACTCAATCCACCTTCTCCTTCGGTAGCTTGTGCAACCTGTCGTGTGGGGCTCCATACGGCAGCTTTCCACTTCCGGTTCATCCCCACAATGCGGCAGGAACCGTCGGTGAAAAGGGCGTAGCATGGTTCATCTGCTGGCAGCTGGTTGTACGGTGGAGCTTCTTCAGCCCGGGTCACTTGCGTCTGCTCCTCTTCATCAGCGAGACCAAAATCTTCACCTTCTGGCCAGTTCATAATTATCTCCAAAATCCCAGGGCGATTTGGGTTACCAATACGGGCGTGCTGCGTGATGAGGGCAATCCACTTGCTCCATGTGGCATTGGTGGCGTGGTGGGTAGAGGGAACCTTTCCTTTGAACATCCACCCCAGCACTGGCAGTCGGGGTGCCAGGAGAAGTTGTGCTTCTGTGCCAATCATCTCTGCGGCAGCTTGAACTCCCTCATAGGCAGCCAAGATTTCCTTCTCTGTGGGAGTGTAGTTGGCTTCAGATCCTTTGTAGCTTCTGCTCCAGAATCCCTGGGGTCGGCCTCGGGTATCACCAGGCACCTTCTACCAAAGGCTCCAGGACAGACCATGGTTCCCAGCTGCAGAGTAGAGCACATTCTTTACCTCTGGTCCTGTCCTGACTGGGCCAAGGGCCACTGCATGAGCAATTTCCTGTTTGATCTGGGCAAAGGCTTGCTGTTGTTCAGGGCCCCAATGGAAATCGTTCTTCTTGCAAGTGACCTGGTAGAGAGGGCTCACAATCTGGCTGTACTCAGGGACGTGCATTCTTCAAAAGCTGATAGCACCTAGAAAAACTTGTGTCTCCTTCTTGCTTGTTGGTGGAGACATTGCAGTGATCTTATTGATGACCTCAGTGGGGATCTGGCGCCGTCCATCCTGCCACTTCACTCCCAGGAACTGGATCTCTCGGGCAGGTCCTTTGACTTTGCTCTTTTTAATGGTGAAACCGGCTCCCAGCAAAATCTGGATGATCTTCTCTCCTTTCTCAAATACCTCCATTGCTGTGTTCCCCCACTCAATGATGTCATCGATGTACTGCAAATGTTCTGGAGCCTCACCCTTCTCCAGTGCAGCCTGGATCAGTCCGTGGCAGACGGTGGGACTGTGTTTCCACCCCTGGGGCAGTCGGTTCCAGGTGTACTGCACGCCCCTCCAGGTGAAAGCAAACTGAGGCCTGCACTCTGTTGCCAAAGGAATGGAGAAGAATGCATTGGCAATGTCAATGGTGGCATACCACCTTGCTGCCTTGGACTCCAGCTCGTACTGGAGTTCCAGCATGTCCGGCACGGCAGCGCTCAGCGGTGGAGTCACTCCATTCAATGCCCAATAGTTCACAGTCAGTCTCCATTCTCCATCAGATTTCTGCACAGGCCAGATAGGACTGTTGAAGGGTGAATGGCTCTTGCTGACCACCCCTTGGCTCTCGAGATCACGGATCATCTTGTGGATGGGGATCACAGCATCTCGATTTGTCTGGTACTGCCGGCGGTGCACGGTCTTGGTGGCAATTGGCACCTGTTGCTCAGTCACTTTCAGGAGTCCTATTGCAGAGGGGTTTTCTGACAGTCCAGGCAAGGTGTTCAACTGCTTAATGCTCTCTGTCTCTACAGCAGCTATTCCAAAAGCCCACTTGAACCCCTTTGGGTCTTTGTAGTAGCCGTTCCTGAGGAAGTCTATGCCTAGAATGCATGGTGCCCCTGGGCCAGTTACAATTGGATGTTTCTGCCACCCCTTCCCTGTCAGGCTAATCTCAGCTTCCAGCAAAGTGAATTCCTGTGATCCCCCCGTCACCCCAACAATGGAAGCAGGTACCTTCCCCACTTCTTCTGATGGTATCAGGGTGCATTGTGAACCAGTATCAACTAACACTTTATGTTTCTGTGGCTTTGACGTGCCAGGCCATCGCACCCACACTATCCAATAAATCCTGTCATCCCATGCCTCTCCCTGGCTAGAGGCAGGGCCCCTCTAGCCCCGGTTATTATTTCTTTCCTGGGCATACATAGTGGAGGTTCCTTCCAGGGGATCTGACAGAACCTTCTCCTTGCTGTAATACCCTTCACCTTGCTTGTGGGAGGTTGAGGCTACCTTCATTTTAGTGCGGCTCCCTCGGTTAGCATTTCCCTCCCTGAGCTGACGCACCCGTGCTGCCAGGACAGAAGTGGGTTTCCCATCCCATTTTCCCATGTCTTCCCCATGGTCTCGCAGGAAAAACCACAGGTCAGCTCGTGAGGTGTACCCTCTCTCCCTAGCTGGGGGACGTGAAGCTCTGACTTGGGGGCCTGTGACTCGTACTGGTGCTACGCTGATCTTCCTCACCTCTTCAATTCTCTCTATCATCTCCTCCCTCATATCCCTCATCCTATCTTCGACCTGTTGGAGGTCCCTGGCCACGGCAGAAACATTAGCCTGCATTGGGCCATTCATCATGCTCTCGAAATTTCTGAGTTTGTTGGCAACAGAACACACTGTCTCTGGGTGGTTATCAGCATTAATCATTGCTATGTAGGTGGTATATTGAGATGGACCCAAGGTTGCCAAATTCCATAACATCTGCCCTGTGCACTTGACCTTGTCAGGGTCATTGTCATGCTGTCCATCCCTCCCAAAGAGTACCTCTAATACTGCTGTCTCTCTCAGCTGCTGGATCCCTTCCTCAAGGGTCTTCCAGCGCATCCTACGGTGGTGCTCCTGCATTCTCTCTCTGTGTACAAACTTCTCTCTCACACTCATTAAAAGGCGGTCCCAGAGGGAAAGGAGGCCTTGCTCCCTTACGAATATCTGGTCCACACCTGAATCCTGGGCCAAGGATCCCAAATTCCTGGCCTCAGTTCCATCCAGTTGTAGACCTGTTCCCGTAAGGTCCCAGACCTGGAGTAACCAAGTTGTAAAAGGTTCACGGCCCCGCCGAGCAATGTCTTTATGCAGGTTACGGAGACTATCGTATGAGAGGGACTCGGTGACAATCTCAACCTCTGGCTCCCTTGCTGGTTGTGAGGACCCTCCCTGCTGATTCCCATTATCTAAGTGCCTCGTTTTAATCTTAGATTTCCTAGTTTCCACAGGAGCAACTGCTGCTGGCTGTGGCTGCTCCTGTGATCCAGCTGGAACCTGGACAGATACAACATCTACGGGTTCCACTGCAGCACCATCTGACTCTCCCTCTTTAGGGCAGGGTTTCTCACCAGATGGAGAAAAATACTCCTTCATCATCTGGCTATGCTCCTTCAACATCTGACTCTGCTCTTTCAGCATTTGGCCTATATCCTTCATTTGAGCCCACACCCACTCTGGGTGGCTCATTTCTGCGGTGGGCTGTGGGGCAGCATCAGGCTCTGGGGCAGCATCCTTAGTCCCTGGGGCAGAGGCAGGTTCTGGGGCAACATCCCTAGTCCCTGCGGCAGAGGCAGATTCTGGGGCAACATCCCTAGTCCCTGGGGCAGAGGCAGGTTCTGGGGCAGCATCCCTAGTTCCAGGGGCAGGCTCTGGGGCAGCATCCCTAGTCCCTGGGGCAGAGGCAGGTTCTGGGGCAATATCCCTAGTCCCTGGGGCAGGTATCAGAGTTGTTGTCCAAGCCAATATTTCCTTGTTTCTGAATGCTAAGTAGAACAAGCCTACCAGCAACACCAGCCACTGTATAATAACAGTGGCAATTAAAACAGATCTGAAATCCTTGAGAACCAGTGGGGTAGCCTCAAAAAACTGGGTGATGGGTTGGGAGAAAATTTCCCTTGCACTCGTTATCTTACAGTAAGTACCATTACTGAAATAGCCCCAGAAACACGCAGTTAGAGTACGATAGCTCTGGATCCATGCAACTGCTTCCCAGAAAAAATTAAAAAACCATGAATTCCTGACATAATCAATCCACCAAACCAATCAGATAATAGCCACAGCAACCTTGGTGAGGGGGCCCAAATTCAAAAAAGGGCTTGCAAATGGGAGGGAGATGGCTGTGACCACATGGAACACAAACCAGATTAAACCAGACAACATATTGCCAGTTAAGAGAGCTGTTATTCCTGTCTTAACTCTCAACTCATTGCCCGCTGTCCCACGTCTGGGTGCCAAAATCTGTCCTGGTTTGAAAGGACAGGTGTCTGTCAGTAAGGGCAGAAGTTTCCCTTTGAAATAGAGACTTTGGTTCCACTCCCCTCCCCCAAGTATTATGATTGTTTGAATCAAGGACTCTGAGGCAGAGATAAGGGGGGTGGGAATAACAGCTCTTTTACTAATATGTCTAACTGTACAAACAGAAAACAATAACAGTTAAAATTGCTAACAGAACGAAATAGGTAACTCGGTGTCAGTCCCTTTAGATGCAAGCATGCTGTCTCTGTGCTTAGTCCAGAGCCCGGATTTGCTGAAGGGCAGGCGGGAAACGGAGGCAGGAAGGAGGGGGGAGGGGCAGCAGCGGCCACGCCGGTCCCGGGCGGGAACAGGCTGGAGCGGCAGCTCCTCACTCACCGTGTGTGTCCAGGTGATCAGCTGTGTCCGCAGAGGCAGGAGGCTGGAACGGGGCAGATGCAGGGCAGGTGATCGCAGAGGGTCTGGCTCTCCTGTGCTCGGCCACGCGGCTGAAGATCCCAGGCGTCCTCCTCCCAGCTCGCCGGAAACGCGAGTGCCCTCTCAGAAGCCTCAGAGGCCCCTCCGGGACCGTTCCCACCCACCCTTTTGTCTGGACTTATCAGACACCCTGGGTGTAACCCGGCCAGCTCCATTAGCATGATAATGGGAAAAATTCTTTCAATTGACACAGTAACAGAAAAACACTCAACCCCCAACACAGGGTCACAATGGCCCTTTGGTTTTGTGGGCCCCCATAGTGTCACTATGGTCTCCATGGTTCCATGGGGTCTTGCAATGCCACAATGGTCTCCATGGATCCACGGTGTCCTGCAGGATCACTGTGTCCCTTTGGCTGCACAAGGCCCTGTAATGCAGCAATGGCCTCTTGGTTCCACAAAGCCCTGCTGCTTCACACCAGCCCTTTGGGACCCTGCGGCCCAGCAGTGCCACAGTGATGTCCTTGGTTGCACGGGGTCCCCTCTGTGTCACAATGATCACCATAGGAAGGAAACAACCAAGCCCCAGTGCTGCAGAAGCAGATCAGAAGCAGTCAACAGAGACCAAGGACAGCCAGACTTGATGGTATTTGCAAACTTTTTCTTGGAGTAATCCTCGGAGAAATGAAATTTTCATGGCAGAATACCATTTTCAGACATGGACATCTGGAGTAAAAGGATGGTTCTTTTCCAAAGGAAGGAAAGCACAGAACACTGGTGCTTCAGAGGCAGATAAAAATAGGCCATCAGAGGCCATGGCCATCCAGACCTCTCTGTTCTGGCAGCTTTTTCTGAAAGCAATCCTTGGATACATGGAATTTCAGAGATGGATTCCTAATTTCAGCTCTATCTGCACTGATGAGCGGGACAGTTTTTTCCCATAAGAAGGAAAGCACTGAGCCCCAGTGTTTCAAAATCAGGTAAGAGCCAGCCCCCACGAGGCAAAGGGCAGCCAGACCTGTCTGTCCTGACACCTTTCATCTGGGGGAAATCCTTGGACATAGGGATTTTTGGAGGTTGGGTGCCTGGAATGGAAGAAGAGTTTTTTCACTGGGAAACACTCCAGTATTTCAAAGAGAGATGGGAGCCTGCGCTCAGGAAGCCAAGGCCAGCCAGACTTGTCAGTCATGGCAGCTTTGGTCTGAGAGCTGTCCTTGGATTTAGGGAATTTTGGAGATGTCACAGTGTGACTTTTGTTTTGCCAATTCTAATATATTTAATTTCTTTTGGAGATAGGATTTAGGAGGATAGGCAAGGCAGGCTTAAAACTTAAAAAGCTACAAGAAGAAATTTATTAATAACAGAAAAAGAATTCAGAATAAGATTCCTAGATTGTTGCCTCGTCCCCCTTCCTTCATTACACATTCCTTAACAACAACATATGGAGAACACTTCAGTCTGTTATCTACTTAAATAATCATTTCAGTTCACTTAAGATAGAAAAGTTCCTTTTTTAGTTTAGGCTTAGGGGTTGTCTTCACCTTCACAATCTTCATCTGCCCAGGAAAATAGTGCAGATTATGACTCTCCTCTCATTTTCACAGTCCTTCCAGAGCTGTGCTATGGGTTATGTTACACACTTGGGGTGCCACTTTTAAAGCAAGGCTGCTGAAAAACAAAATTCTCTTCATCTTCTTCTCTATCAAATGTCTCTGCTCATATTTCAGTCCCAGAACAGAGAGAGCTCCATTTGCCCAAGGCAAAAAGTCTTCTTCTCAAGCATCCAAACCTCCTCAAGTATATTTCACAGTTTAAAGGAATTTTAGTGTAGTCACATTCCCCTTTGCCCACAAAAAAGGTTTTCAGCTACTTACCAGTTGCATCTTTTAAATCTCTTCCCACCAGGAAGGAACTTTATCTTCATTCCGCTGACCTCTGTAATCTCTCTGTAATGATTTATTTCTTCTCATTCACGGGAGCTCAGGAGATCGAGAATCTTATCTAGGCATTAAAAAGATTTAAAATTGTCTCCAGATCGTGAAGAAGTCATGTGGGGAGCTGGACGCATCTTTTCGCAGAACGGCGGGGGGGCAGGGGAAGGAAGGGAGAGCCTTTGGTGGCTCCCCAATCCCCCTGCTCGGCCGTGCCATGTGGAGAGGGGAGCCGGGCAGAGCCGAGCCGAGCCGAGCTGAGCAAAGAGCTGAGCAGAGCTGGGGACCCACCAGGGCAAAGGCCAGGGCCGTGCCAAAGTCATGTGGCTGGGGCCATGCGGAGCTGGGGGCCCCCAGGTCAGGGCTTGGCCAGGGGCACCCCGAAGAGCCAGTGCCAGGGTGCCAGTCCAGGCCACCCACTGGGCCTGGAGCTGGACTGAGGAGGAGGGGAGTGGGGGGGGGGCGGTGCCCTGGCCAGAGGCCACCGTGCCTCTCGGGATCCGGAAGCTGAAAGAGACTTAGTTAACTCGATCCAATGTAATTTGTGAAAGCAAAATAACTTTTAATTGGTTTCCCGAGTTGTCCACTACTAAATCAGCTCTCTGATTGATTCCAGCAGCTCACAGGGAAAACCCCCAGAGACAGGACAGCCTCTCCTGTTCCCCCGTCTCGTGTTGCTTTCCCTCAGGCTGCTCCTCCCCTCCTCCCCTATTATGTGAAACCAACACAGGAGAGGATTCCCAACTTTGGCCAAGGGTACCTAGAAGACAATGACAGTGCTTTTCAATAGGAAGGAAAGTCCAGAGCCCCAGTGTTTCAATAGCAGATGAGAAGAGACCTTCAACATGCCAGTGGCAGTCAGACCTGTCAGGTGACCCCTGGAGGCCTAGCCTCCACTGGCCCTTGGTTCCATGAGCATCTGGAGTGTCACACAGGTTGATGTCATTTGTCCTTGCTGCCCCTCCCATCCCAGTGCCCCAGGAACAGCCCCGAGCCCCCCGTGAGGGACAGGCCCTGCTCAGTCCTTGGCCTTTCTGCTGCCTCCAACCAGCCCAGGCCTTGCTCAGCATTGCAGTCCCTGCTCACAGCCTTTGGCTCCTGCAATCCTGCCCTCAAGGATCTGCTCTCACCAGTCCCTGGGAAGCCTTTGGCAGTCCCTGCCCTCAGTGGGGCCAGTGATGCTCCAAGGGACTTGGAGTTTTGCTTCTGCCTCCTTGAGCAGCTTCTTCAACCTTCTCTCAGTGCCTGAGGGTCCTGGACTCAGCCCCAAATCCAGCGTGGGGATCATTAAAATACAGAAAGCCCTAATGATCTCTTTGTCTTCGTTCAATTTTCTTCAAGTCTCTAGGGCTTCTGCTGCTCTTTGGAGTCAGTTTGGAGTTCCACTAAGGAGGAAAATTTCAAAGTGTACCTCAAAATTTTTGGTTTTAGTTAAGTGAGTATTGTTTGATTTTTCAATCAGGAGAAGAGCTGATAGAAGCATTCCCCAGGTGATCGTGATACTGAGTATCTCCCTAGGAAGTCTGGGCATGAAGATGTTATATATGTGATTTGTGCTAATTAAATTGTAACAATATTGGCAAAATTGTGGCATTATAACTAATCAATAATTGTATTTAATTGCTATGAAGCAAAATGAGATAAAGGAAATGGTTAAACAAAGCAGAAAAAAATCATCCTCCAGATGTTTGGTGGGAGTGAGGATAGGAAGGGTATAGGTCTAAGAACAAGTGTCTAGAAGTAGGTTTTCAACCTGAATTAAGGCCAATTGGGATGATTCCAAACCACGGGACACTCGACTAAGACCTGTTTTGGGGACATATATTTAAAAAATTATGTAACTTTAAGTTCAGTGCGTCTGCACTACCTGCAAGGTCAAACTGAACACTGAGGAAGACCCAGAGCCTTCATCGGAAACAAGACCCCTGAAAGGAGGAGAGATCTCTGACCACTGGTGACGTGTGTGCAACACAACATAGTGGGGTAGATTTTAAGACAAAATCCAACACGTCCAATATCCATTTATAACAATTTGGTGCATTGGCCAGAAAGTCCTGCGCAGGAGAAGAATGGTTAGTTTTGGGAAGGAGCTCCCCACCAGTTGTTAAGGTGGTCTTAGGACTAGATCAGGCTGTCTTGGAGAAGAAGTTCCAAGTTAGAATAAAGCATAAGCAAAAGAAGCTAGCCAAAGGAGGTGCGTGCAAAGGGAGGCTCCTGGAAGAGTGCTGGCAAGTGGTGGAGTACCGTAAAATGTCTTGTGCACAAGAACCGCGTGGGAAAAGGGGCTGTAATTCCCACAGGGTTGGATGAGGGGAGCGGCTGTGTGTGTGTGTGTGTGTGTGTGTGTGTGTGTGAGTGAGATGCTGGAGAGCCGGAGAGAGTGTGTACCCCCAGTACTGCGGTTCCGCATCCCCACGAGGAGACTGGTCAGGAACGGGGAGAAGCGAAAGGAGAGAGTGAGTGAAGACCCCAGGAGGGACTGGGAGGGAAAAGTCCCAGCCTGAAAACTCATGGGAAAAGTCTTCAAGGAGAAGGGAGCTACCACTCAAAGGAGTTAATTAAGAAGGGAGTGATTGGAGTTGGTTCAACTAGGTTTTGGAAGTGAAAACAGATGGGAAAATCGTAAGTGATTAGAGGGTTTGCAGAAAGTAGCCAGAAAGAGAAGTGGGGGAGGATAAACAGGGAAATTAAAGACTTAAGAGCGGTAACTTTAGGTTAGTAAAGGATAAAATAAAGTAATATTGAGCTGAACCATGAAATGAGTGAGAGAGACTAAGGAATAGGGGATTTCTTAGTCTGTTGCCACCAGGGATGGGTCAGGGAAGAGCAAGGCCTCTGATCCAGGGGTTGCGAATTATGAGAAAAATTCGCAAGAACCCGGACCTGGGAACCTAGAGGGGGTTTCCAGAAGGGGAGCACTATTCCTCAGGACAGCCCACTGGGGATCATGTTACCGTGCAGGGATACAAGGGAATCCCAAAGAGGAAAAAGCAAGCAGAAAATGATTCATTATTGTATGATTGAATGGACAAAGGAAAAAATTCATACAGCAAATGTATATTGGCCAGAATATGAATAATTTAAAAATTGAATTTGTCAAGCTTTAAATTTATATGTGAACTTAAAAGAACCTCTTCACCAGGAGGAAAAATTGCAGTCTATTTTAGGAATCTTATTTACAAAGGAAGAAGGAGAATGGATTTTCCCTGATGGTAGAAAAGTACCAAAATCTTTTGCCTGACAGATCCTAAGCAACGTGCATAAAATGATTCACTGGGGAACAATGGCATTTTGTGAGCACTTTTAAAAATTTTATAGGTGTATAATAATATTTAAAATTGGGAAACAAATTACTCAAGGATGTCTTACATCTCAGAAAGAAAAAAAAAAAAAGTGCTAAAGAGTCCTCCCTTTAGAGGCAGTCGAATAGCCTATAAGATATTGGGGGGAAAAAAAAAATCAAGTTGATTTTACCAAATTAACCAAAATAGACAGGTGGAAATATTTGCTGGTTATAGTATATCATAACTCAGTAAGTAAAAGCATTTTCTGTGACTCAGGCTGCAGCTTAAACAAGGGTATATTATAACCATTGCAAATAATTTTAGAGAATTAAAGGAAAAAGGCATTTTAGCTCAAACAACTCCTCTTGATTTTCCAGTACATTCTATCTAACCAAGACGCTGTGTGTTGGTAAAATTCAAGAGAGGAAAAAGTTTATAACCCCGACTGGGAGCAGGGGGAATCATGTCTAGTTTAACCACAGAAGCAGCAGTTTGAACAGCAGGAAAAAGCTGAACTCATGCTTCATGGGTAAAAGGACTGATACAAAATAAGGATTGAAAAACTATTTTGACACCAGAAGACCTAAAAGTAAAATGAAAAAGAACTTAAAAATTGATTAAAACATTTTCACTAGGGTTTCAAAACATATAAAGATTGCAAAAAATTCACAATCAGGCTAATAAGGGTATTCAGGGCCCAAAGACTACAGTCTATATGAAATTGACATAAAACCACTGTACCTTGGAACCAAAGGGGGATGCAGTTTTTATATATATGGTGAAAAATGTTATTTTATAGCATAATTGTTTAAATAACAATTTTAAATTGTTTTGAGAGGTGCATGATTAAAATTTAGACAGCCTGAATTAACTGCTGACTGCAACCTCATTGAGCCTGGAGGAAGAGCAGCACCGAAGTGAAAAAATTGGACACCTCCTTTATCAATGAAAATGGCCCAGGTGAATTGAAAAGTTTCTCAGGAGCCTCCAGCAGTCAACACTAACTGATTCATTTGAGGAGCTGCTACTCCAGAGAAAAAAGACTGGTAACACCTGTTATTAAGACAGGTTAAAACAATTAACACACAGGAAATGTACTAACTATGACTAAAAGCATTTTTGTTGTTTGAACCTGTACTTTTATATTGTAGTGGAAAGTAACTAAAGTGGCAAAAGAAAAACCATTGATTTGTTTAGTTTGCTTAAATTGTGCATATGAACAGTTAACTTTAGAAAAATATTTTAATAAATTTTTTTAGAACTGTTAACTGAACTGTTTATGAAAATCAATTTTGTGGTACTTGGCGCATCTCCAGAGTTTTAGTGGATTAAGAAAAAAGTATAACTGATCAATTTAGGGAAAGAAATAAGACAGGACAATGCTGCAAAACTACAAATAGTTTGTGCCATCTTTGGAACAGAAAAAGTTAAAATGGCTCATACAAACTTTACGAAGCCAAGGGTGCCAAACGAATCCCAGGATAAAAAACTTTGCTACTGAGAAGATTGACATCTCAACCCTTGGCTGCAACCCAAGGGGCCTTGAGAAAAAGGGAGAAAGTTAAATGTCCTGAGGATTTTCACTGGGCTCACCCCTGGCAACTGGCCAAAGTCATAAGTCTGCATGGCACAGAGTCTGGAACAAGCAGCACAAGAGCCAGCAAGAGAGAAACAAACTATTCCCCATCCCTATGACAAATGCAATCACTCCATGCTGGTCAGTGATAAAAGGGAATCAGTCTTTGTGGCACATCCCTGTGTTAGTGCTGCTTGTTATGATCACAGCAGTTTCTTAGAAATTTGTGTTAAGAATCAAAAATTATATTGGGTAAGGAAAAATTTGGCATTCAATGGGCCAACTCCTCATCCAAACAGTGATCAACTTTGTCCAAAATTTGAAAATTTCTTCTGCTTTGAAAAATGATGAGAATGGAAAGGGGGCCAATTAAAAAAAATAGTTGGAAAACAAAAAGAAATAAAAAGGGATAAAGAAAAGATCAGAGGGAAAGAGTTAAAAGAATTAAATAAGCTATGTAAACAATTAAAACACCACTAAAGCGACTAGAATTTGCCAACTTCAACTAAAATTTTTTTGTAGATTTGATGCAAGAAAATGCCATAGAATTGAAATTAGAGGCTGATAAAAGAAAATTTAAAAATCAGAGCAATTTAGGAATATAAAGAAGACCAAAATGCAGCCTTTTAACTCACGAATCAATATGATAAAAAGAGAAATAGGGGATTGTTATATATGTGATTCGTGCTAATTAAATTGTAACAATATTGGCAAAATTGTGGCATTATAATTAATCAAAAATTGTATTTAAGTGCTATAAAGCAAAAAGAGATAAAGGAAATGGTTAAACAAAGCAGAAAAATAATCCTCCAGATGTTAGGTGGGAGGCAGGATGAGAAGGGTATAGGTCTAAGAGCAAGTGTCTAGAAATAGGTTTTCGACCTTGACTTGAGTGAAATTGGGATGATTTCAAACCGCTGGACACTGGACTAAGGCCTGTTTTGGGGACATATATTTAATTATGTAACTTTAAGCTCAGTGCACCTGCGCTACCTGAGAGGTCACACAGCGAACACTGAGGAAGACCCAGAGCCTTCATCGGAAACAAGACCCCGAAAGGAGAAGAGACCCCGACCACTGGTGACACATGTGCAATACAACACAGTGATGTAGATTTTAGGAATAGAAACTAGGAGGAGCTTTTTGGAAAAATTTATATTAATATGCATTAGTAAACAGTATATAAGTAAGATTTTAGCTTGGCTGATTTGGTACGCTGTGAGAGGAATGGCCCTGCCCGTACCCCGGGTCGGGGATCCCCTGGTTGATTTTGCTTATGCTTTATTTAACCAAACCATTGGACCTCTGTTATACTTAAATTGCTGCTAAATTTTGTATTTACTTGAATTTATATAACTCATATATTTTGATTGTATTTATTTATATTCAATTGCTATTATTAATAAATAGCTGCTAAATTTAAATATGTTGTTTGATTAATTGGACAAAATCCAACACATCCAATGCCCATTTATAACATTGCACATCCCCAGAGCCCAGTGGCCTGGGAAGAGCCCTGAGCAATGAGGGAGGGACAGGATCTGCCTTGCCAGGGGCTGGGGTTTAGCCCTTGGCCCTTTGCATTCCTGAAACACATCCAGGTTTGCTCAGCATCAGACACCTTTCCCTTGTATGTCCCCTCCTGTCATCACTGCCTCAAGTGTTCTGCTATAAATGGATCCTGGGGACATTTTCTGAGTCATAACCCTCAGTGGAACCCATTAAAACTAGATTTAGAGTTTCAATTTAATTTTGAGTTTTGGAAAGTTTTTGAACTCTCTCAGGGACTGAGTCTGCTGTAAACAGTGCCAAATCCCCAAGAGGTTCATTAAAGTCCTTGTGCTGTGTCTGTGCTCCTGAACTGGGCTGGGGTCCTGGCACAGAAGCAGCTCCCAAAGTAAACCAAGAAAGATTTGAAAAAGTAATTTCTGCTGAGGAGCAGCTCCTCTCCCAGCCCAGCAGGGCTCAGGGCACTGCCTGCAGGCACTGAGGAGACAGGAGCCAGGCACACACAGGCTAAAGGCAATCAGGACTGGGAAGACATTGAGCTGAGACTTCACTTGGGGAAACATCTTCACAGCCCTCAACATGGTGAGTGTGTGGGTGCAGGACAATGTTCCCTGCGTTGCTGGAGGGATGTCCTGGAGCCAGCACACCCCACAGCCTGGGGGATGCGTCAGGAGGACTCTCACAGTTTCTCTTAAGCACAGGAGCAGGAGGAGGATGTGCTGCAGAGCGGGGCTGCCCTGGGCACCATCAGAGGGACAGGGCAGGATGGCTCCTGCTGCCAGGAATGGCTGCAGGGGCTGAAGTTGGGGCTGCAGCCAGGGCTGCCCAGGGTTGTCCTGCAGAGCAGCTCCTGCAGCCCTCAGGGCTCTTGGCCAGCCCAGGGTATGTTCCACCTGCCAAGGGCAGCTCTCAGCCTGCCTGGCAGCTCCCCATGCCCTGTGGGGAGAAGTTGGAGGTGGAAGGAGACACCCCCATCAGGACAGATTCCTCCTACTGTGTAGATGGTGCTGCATGGCCAGGGCTGCTCTCAGCTTTCTCGTCAAGGGAAGTGAAAGGGGCTGTCAGGAGTGTCTGTGTCACTGAGACTCCTGCACTGTCCCACTGGGCATCAGCAGATCTGCCTCAGATCTCCCTCACAAAGTGCCTCCTCACCCTCCTGTGCCTAGAGACAGCAGCAGCAGCACCTTGGCTTGCAGCATCTCAGTTTGTCTGAGCTGCCCCTAAGGTCCTGCTGGCAGAGAGATGCCCCTGGGCAGTGGCCTGTGCTGGGAGGCGTCTGCAGGGCAGAGCTGAGTCTCCAGAGCTGGTCTGGCTCTTGGAGCACTGGCAGGGACAAGGCTTGGATAGAGAGAAACAGCTCCCAGTAGGCAGAACTCCAGGCAGCAGAGAGCCAGACCAACCCTGTCTATCCCTCTCTATGCAGCTCCATGAGAAAGAGTCAATGGTTCGGAGAACATTCTTTTTAGTTAGAGTCTTCAAAAAGTCCATTTTATTTTTCAAACATGTTTTTTGTTCAGCCACCTTGAAATAGAGGGAGGTGTAATGAGCAAGGGACACCTGGGTGGGAGATCCCAGCAGGTATGACTGCACTGGGGCACAGGGAGCCCTGTTGTCCCTCTGGGCTCCTCAGGCTGAGAGTGATGCTGAAGATAAGGCAGTAACTGAGCCACACAAACCCAAAGTCAAACTAAAAATGTTTTCTGAAATTTTCCCACATGAAGGGAGGAGTTTAGAGAGAATTCAAAATAAAATTACATAGGATTAACTCAAAGAGGCTAGTCCAGCTTCTCAATGTTTTCTTTCAACAGTTCATGATGCTCAGAGTAAAGAAATGTCCAACAGCAGCTCCATCAGCCATTTCCTCCTGCTGCCATTGGCAGACACGCGGCAGCTGCAGCTCCTGCACTTCTGCCTCTTCCTGGGCATCTCCCTGGCTGCCCTCCTGGCCAACGGCCTCATCATCAGCGCCATAGCCTGCGGCCACCACCTGCACACCCCCATGTTCTTCTTCCTGCTCAACCTGGCCCTCACTGACCTGGGCTGCATCTGCACCACTGTGCCCAAAGCCATGCACAATTCCCTCTGGGACACCAGGAACATCTCTTACACAGGATGTGCTGCACAGCTCTTTATGTTTATCTTCTTCATTTCATCAGAGTATTCCCTCCTGACCATCATGAGCTATGACCGCTACGTGTCCATCTGCAAACCCCTGCACTATGGGACCCTCCTGGGCAGCAGAGCTTGTGCCCACATGGCAGCAGCTGCCTGGGCCAGTGGCTTTCTCCATGCTCTGCTGCACACGGTCAACATATTTTCCATGCCCCTGTGCCATGGCAATATCCTGGAGGGGTTCTTCTGTGATGTGCCCCAGATCCTCAAGCTCTCCTGCTCACACTCTTACTTCAGGGAACTTGGGCTCATTGCTGTTAGTACCTGTTTAGCTTCTGGCTGTTTTGTGTTCATTGTTTTCTCCTATGTGCAGATCTTCAGGGTCGTGCTGAGGATCCCCTCTGAGAAGGGACGGCACAAAGCCTTTTCCACCTGCCTTCCTCACCTGTCTGTGGTGTCCCTATTTGTCAGCACTGGTCTATTTTCCTACCTGAAGCCTCCCTCCATCTCCTCCCCATCCCTGAATTTCTCAGTCACAGTTCTGTACTCAGTAGTGCCTCCAGCCCTGAATCCCTTCATTTACAACCTGAGGAACCAGGAGCTCAAGAATGCCATGGGAAAGTTGATGACTCTATATTTTCAGAGCATTTAAATATTTTCTGCTGCAGAGCCTTTAGAATCTAACTCTTTTTAACATCAGCCTTTTTTTCACTTATTTATCAAATTTTTCTATGGTAAATTTTTCTACTCTTGTATGTTTCTTAAAAAATTCTGTACTATTACTCTTTACATTTCTACATTAATATCTCCTTTCCTTTGGAAACACAAAGACTTGCAAGTGGTCTGTTTCTTGTCCATTTAAACAAAAAATCAAGTGCCTTCCCTCTCCTGTGTGTCTAGTATCCTTCCTCGTCTTTCTGTGTCTCTGCAGGGGCTGTGCCTGTGAGCAGAGATGGTAGGAAGAGACTCCCAGCACAGCAGCACGGCCAGGGACAATGGCCCTGGCTCTCCCCACATCTGCCTTTCCCAGTTCCAGCATCTCCTTGCCAGCCCTTCTGTGGCTGTGAGGTCGCAGTGCTCTGGGAGCTTGGTCACTGTCCTGCTGCCTGTCCGTGCTGTGAGCACAGGCAGGGACAGGCCATGGGCACTGCTGGGACACAGCTGGGCTCCAGCACAGCAGCTCCATCAGCAAAGGCATCTCCTGAGGGCAGGGCAGGAATGCTTTGCTCTCCTCCAGAGCTGCTGTCAGGAATGTGCTCCAGGAATGCCCTGGTAAAGCAAAGCCCAGTGTCTGGGGCAGAGGGGCAGTGTGTAGGGGGCACACAGCAGTGTCCTGGCATAGCCAGAACTCCTGGGATGGACCTGAGGGAGCAGCAGAGCAGGGCCTGGGCTCTGTCTTTGTTCTGGGGACAGCCTGGGAAGGTGTCCCAGGGCGATTGTCCCACACCAGCCCCTGCAACCATCATACCCAGCACTGGCCTCTGCCCCACTTGCTTGACATTGTTTGTCCCTGGATAAAGGGACATTGAGTGACCAGGTCATCAGGCCATGTTTGCTCTGTACTGAGGAGATTTCAGCAGTGCACTGTGTGTGGGGGGGGAGATGAATCCAAGTGAGCACAAACACCATCATCAGTGCTTGGGGGTAGCTAGGACTGCATAGAGAGAAACATCCCTGGCAGGGAGCGTCCAGGAAAAAATTCTAAGGACAGCCAATGACTGCATGGAGACTGCATTGGGGTGGGGATCTGTTAGGAGAAATCAGAGATGCCGCCCTTCTGCACCACCCCAAGGACCTGGACAGGGCTCTGTTGTGTTCTGGGCACTGAGCTGGAGCTGAGGGATGTGGAAAAGGCCTTTGCTGTCAGGGATGTTGACAAGACTGGGCACTGTCACCATGTGACCTCTCTCAAACCTCTCAGAAAGGCCAGAGCCATCCCAGAGTGTCCTGGACACTTGGGAAAGGCAGACATGGAACCAGTCTGCAAACAGGGCAGGGAGGGGCACTGGGACAGTCACAGACTGGTCAGGCTCAGCAGGGAAGGGCATGTGGCAAATCCTCCTGCAGCCGTTCCAGGCACTGGCAGCACAAGGCAGGGATTGCAGAACCCCCATGGAGGGAAAAGAAGGGGATGTTGTGTGCCCAGACTTTAGCCAGGCCTGGGACATGGTCTGCTGTGCTCTCCTCAGAGCCAGATTGGAGAGAGCTGGGCTGAAGGAGTGGCACATGGGGTGGTTGGGAATTTGGTTGAACAATGAGGGTCAAATGTCATCCATGGCACAGAGTCCTCTTTGTTCCACAGTCATCCTCCACAGAGTCCACAGCAGTCACTCCCAGGTGACATCCCTCAGTCACGAGCCCTTGACCACCAGTGAGGAGCGTTTCTATTATCTCTAGAATGGCATGAAATGCACTTTCAATTCCTTTGTGGATGCTACCAAACTGCAGGGAGTTTGTGACCAATCTCATCTAGTTAATGGTAACTGCAAAAGATAATTGAGCAAGATGACTGAGTTGGGTAAATATCTCTTGCCATCAGTGCCAACCAAGCTCTAAGGAAGAACAGGCAGAAAAACTTGTGCATCAGAAGAAAGGTAGTTCAAAAGAGAATGACCCAAGTGTAAAAAAAAAAAAAAAGCAAACCCTCACAAAAAAAAAAAAAAAAAAAGAAACCCTAAAGCAAAAAACCCACCCACATTAACATAAAAACCCCACAAAAAAACCAACCACAAAAAAAACCAACCACAAAAAAAGCAAAGGCCACAAACAGAAGTAAAGCAAAACCACAAGATATCTCCTAGCAGCGGAAAATGTTTAACCATCTTGTGGCAGCTGAGGATTCTTCATGCTGTTCTGAAAGAAAAATGTCTTTAAAAATAAATCAATCCCCTACACCTTTTGCCCCCATTTTTCTCAGCTTATTGCTTGGGTCAGTCCTGCACAGCTCTCCCATCCCTGTTCCCTCGGGAAAACTTGTCCACCCCATGCCCATGGGTTGGAGGGGGTTTCAGACACTTCATGCAGGGCGAGCACTGTGACAAGGACACAAGAACAGAACAACATTTACACTTATCAAGGACAGTAGAGCAGAACAGCCTTGGAGAAATGGATAAACGATGTAGGTGAAGCAAACAAAAGCCACGTAAAATGTAAGCAGGATGCCAGCTCATCTCTAAAAGGCTGATAAATCAGAAATTTTGCAAAACAAGGAAATTGCCATTTCTCAAAAGCAAGGATCGAGGAACAGCCACCAAAAAAGGACAGCGGATGGTGAAGACAGACCCCAAAGAAACATATAAGGACTTTCAATAACAGGTGCAATGTCCTGGTTTGAAAGGACAGGTGTCTGCCAGTAAGGGCAGAAGTTTCCCTTTGGAATAGAGACTTTGGTTCCACTCTCCCCCCCCAAATATTATAATTGTTTGAATCAAGGACTCTGAGGCAGAGATAAGGGGGTGGGAATAACAGCTCTTTTACTAATATATCTAACTGTACAAACAGAAAACAATAACAGTTAAAATTGCTAACAGAACGAAATAGATAACTCGGTGTCAGTCCCTTTAGATGCAAGCATGCTGTCTCTGTGCTTAGTCCACAGCCTGGATCTGCCAAAGGGCAGGCGGGAACGGAGGCAGGAAGGAGGGGGGGGATGGGCGGCATCAGCCACGCCGGTCCCGGGCGGGAACGGGCTGGAGCGGCGGCTCCTCGCTCACCGTGTGTGTCCGGGGGATCAGCTGTGTCCGCAGAGGCAGGAGGCTGGAACGGGGCAGATGCAGGGCAGGTGATCACAGAGGGTCTGGCTCTGCTGTGCTCCGGCCGCGTGGGCTGACGATCCCGCGCGTCCTCCTCCCAGCTCGCCGGAAACACGAGTGCCCTCCCGGAAGCCTCAGAGGCCCCTCCGGGAGCTGTTCCCACCCACCCCCTTTTGTCTGGACCCATCAGGGACCCTGGGTGTAGCCCGGCCAGCTCCATTGGCATGATAATGGGAAAAATTCTTTCAATTGACACAGTAACAGAAAAGCACTCAACCCCCAACACTAATCTTTTATCAATTATCACAATTTCCCCTTTTTTTTTTTTTTTTTTTTTATCCCATTGATTCATGTTTGGGCTTCAAATTTTTTCAGTACTTCTTGTGCTAGATTTAATTCATTCCCTGCCATTAGTTTTGTTGTCATCTCAATATCCACTGGTATTGTAGCAACTTGTTTTCCTTGAACCGCTGACTGGATTAGTCAAATGAAGCATGGAACAAGACAAGGGATGAACAGTAGTTCTAATAATGCACATGTTAACATAAAACCTTATTTCTTCCACCAAGATCTCTCCAACGGGTTATTTCACCAATTGTCATAAAGCATAGAGTTCCAGGTTTGTACAGGTACACAGGCTATTCATTTTATTTCTTCTGCAATTTTAGTAATTACTTCAAAATCACCATTAATTTCTAAGCAGCATTCAGAATTGTTGAACTTCCCACACAATGCTTCTTCTTCAGCTAATAGATAGTGCAGGGCTAGTCATTTTTGATACACTGCTGCTCTAGTTTGAGTAAGTTGTTTAGCAGTCAATTCCATTGCTCAGGCTATTTGGTTGTAGCCTGATAATTCTATTTAACATGTAAATTGGAGTGCAATAGCCCCAGCTCCCATCTTGAACCCAGGCAGCTGGTCCCAAGTACTTGATAATTCCTTCTGGGAGCCATTTATCATCCTTCCAGATTTGTGTTCCCCTTATGGTGCAGCTCCTTTTGTTTTGATAGAAAGTTTTATACAAGGAAATTCCTAACACTTACATTTTTCTTTTGGTAGTGTAAGAAATGCAGGTTGGATAATCCCTAGAGTACATGTCCCTCTCCATCTTTCTGGTAGGGTATTATAAGCTCTTTTCCTGCAGATCCAAAATATCCAGGTTAGTTTAACTGATTCAGGTTGTTGCCAATCAATATGTTCTTACACTTATTTCTTCCTATGGATTGGCTCTATTCTTATTATACCAGCATAGTCCTGTAAAATTGTTCTTTATACAATTACCTTTGCTTAACTTTCCCCAATATCCTTTTGGGAGCTTTGGGCCACCAAGACTGACTGCTTGTATTTGTAATCAGGATAGTCTTAGAGGAGATGTGCCTCACATATTGGATAAAGTTACTTTCCTGATGTGTTGTACATACTTCTCCTATTACCTCATGATTTAGAACTCACCCTTCAGCTCTATTGACACCCCTCAATATTTCCCTTTGATTCCACTGCAATAACTGCTCTGGGCCTAATTCCTTCCCCCTCCATGGCCATTGTTCAGTCATTTGCATTTCTTTGTAGATCCAACAGTGAGCTAAGTTCAGTTCAGTAGTAATTTCTTTCATGAATTCCACAAATGAATTCTTTCCTTAGGTGGGTAAGTCCTGTTCTCTGAGTTGTTGTTTCAATTCCCATACAAGTTAAGACTTCCTTTATGGTTTGTCCTGGTGCTCTTGAATGCTTTAGTTATATTCTTTATCAATTCCTGCTTGTAGTGCTCTTGCACTCCTCCCTGATCTGAATATCCCCACATACCTTCTTTTGTGAAGCAGAGCTGTGCTTCTGCTATGGGGCAGCTTTGCTATGCTGATGGAGCCCACCCTCCTTTTCCCAAATTGGTGGCTACCCAGTAACTTTTTCCCATGACAGTGCAGGTTTCTGAGTTGTGTTTATTATAGCAGGCTGAATTGATGTGTGTGTGGAAGGAAAGGGTGGATACCATGCTCTGCTGTACCTCACTGTCTGGTAACACTTGGAACAAGCATCAGCACTATTTCCTTTTGTCATAATTAGGCAATAGGATGAGTCCCATGCTGTTTCATCCTTCTGCCTCCCTCGAGGCCTGTGGGGTTGCTACCAGTAGCCAAGGTTTGTTTAATCTTCTGGGCAGCAGGGAGTATGTCCTGGGGTCTCCCACTTTGTCTTTCTCTTTTGGTGGTGTTTCTTAATTTTGTCCCAGCTTTTGGCTTTAACATTCCAGTACAAGGTACAGCAGCAACAGCCCAGCATACAGAAAACTTTCCAGCACCCTTTCCATACCTCTGCTTTGGCTTTCTTTCCTCTTGTTCCATTCTTAAGTAACTCCCACCAGTTATGATCATCAGTTTCCATTTTTCCTTGCGCTGATAGGGTATTAAGTACCTTAACAGTTTGTTTCTTTTACATTGGACACATAATGCAAATAGGAGATACCCACCATAGGAATGACACCACCACGACTCAGTACGATATGGATACACTTTTTACTAATTTTCAGGTAAATTGTCTTTGACACTTCTCAGCTGTAGATTTTTACTGTTTCTTGGGTATGTTCCATTACCCAGGCACTGGAAATTCCCATTTACAAACCAAAATTACACAAGTCACAGGTTAAAGCCAGAATATGAGTGCTTTCTGACTGAAACAGTCCTGATCTTGTTTGAAGAGGAAATACCTTTCCTTAGATGCAAAAGCTTAAAGTCAGCTGCTGGTCTTTTTTTTGTACACATAGCAGGCAGGCTGCCCAAGCACTGAGGCTAAAGAAATTTGAGATAGTAAATAAATACACATAAAACAACACTAAAAATGAGAATTTAACAGCACTAATTGTTTAAAATTTTAACTACCGTACAAAAGCTGCTGAAGTGACTTTCTTTTAAATTAGCCATCGCAGTTCATATGTAGCAGGTGTGTTATGCTAATACAGCATGTCCTATTTCTTATTTTCTTGCACACTGCCAGGAGTAAGACATTTCAGAGACCTTTCTTAGTTTTAACTGCTGGGGTTTTTTTTTAATTCTTCTTATAACTGTTTATTCAATGCAGCCTCACTTGGGGCAGCTGCTGCTTACTTTTGCTTCAGCATTGTCTTGTTTGTTGCATTAATTTGGTTTTCAGGATAAGCCACATCAGTTTGATGTGCTTACAGAGCACTAGATGCTACTGTGCTCTGCATGCATTCCCCTGTAAACATTAAAACATTTCAAGGAATCAGGGAATTACAGAATGTGTCAGGTTGGAAGGAACCACAGTGGGTCATTTGGTCTTATCTCCCTGCTCAGGGAGGGTGTCCTTAGAACATGTAGCACAGCACATTTATTTACTTTTATCTGTGGCGTTGCACTCATAGAAGACTTAGCAAATTATTGTAAACCTTACACAAAAGCCAGGACTGTTTTAGTCATGAAGCTGAAAGAGGTTAAAACCTTAGGAGAGGTTAGGTTGGGATATCAGGAAAATGTTTTCTACCCAGAGGGTAGTTGGACACTGAACAGGCTCTTTATGGGAATGGTCACAGCACCAAACCTGACAGAGTTTAAGAAGTTTGCACAATTCCTTCAGCCTGTGTTGGGGTGTCCTATACAGAGACACGAGTTGGACTTAACTTTGATGTGTCCCTTCCAAGTCAGCACATTCTGTTATCTTGTGATTTTTATTATTCACTATGTGCAGCACACTCCAGGTGCTGGCTGGGCAGTGAGGATTACAGCATTTGAGAAACACAACTGTCCTGGTTTAGGACAAAATTAGGGGAAAAATCTCCAAAAGGAGCCCTATAAAGAACAAACTCCCACAACTCCTCCCCCTCCCACCACCAGTTCGGGAAGAATTTCCTCAGAGGAAAAGTGGAAAAAACTTGTTTATTTATCAAACACACTCCAACACAAGAAAAAAACAGCCACGGATGACAAAAAAACTTTCACCCATCTGAGTGGATGTACAGACCTGTACAGTGCCAGGGAGGGCAAAATGTGTAGTGCTTGCCACGAACAGGCAGAGTCTGAGGTTTCTTGATGTTCCAGGTCAGGTCTGGATCAGGTTTGGGTGGTATTCCTGGCTAAACTAACTAATAAAGGAAAAAAAGAAAGTAAAGCAAAGCACCAGCCCAGACCATGGGGGAAGGGTGCTGGATAATTAGACAAAACCTTCACAGAGTCAAGTGTAAAAGCTCTGAACATCCAGGCATGAACAGCACACACGATTGGGGATACAAAGGATTGTAACGTCACCCCAGGACATTCTACACCTTATCTCCATATGGTGAACATATTAAAACTTCATTAAGTAAAAACTTTTATTTCACTTGCTCAAACCTTCAACACTTACACATTTCCTTCCATCTTACTTGCTCAGACCTTCAACACTTACACATTTCCTTCTGTCTCACCCCACAATCAGCTCTCCCTGAGGTATGCACTGCATTGTTCCATCTTTCTGCATTATCCACCATGTACAACCTGGTCCTTGAGCAAAGACAAAGACTCACAAATGGGTTTACCTGTACTCGAGGCAGGATGAATCCATACTGCCTTCCCTAACCTTTGACATGGGCCACTGGAACTTTATCTTCATTCACTATATTAAGGGTGTCAGACTGGGCAGGATCTGCTCCATTGGTGGAACCTCGGGTGTTGACTAGCCAAGTGGCCTTTGCTAAATGCTGTTCCCAGTTTTTAAAAGACCTCCACCCCAATGCTTTCAAGGTGGTTTTCAGCAATCCATTGCACCTTTCCACTTTACCTGCAGCCGGTGCATGATAAGGGATGTGGTACACCCACTCAATGCCATGTTCCCTAGCCCAAGTGTTAATAAGGTTATTCTTGAAATGAATCCCATTGTCTGACTCGATCCTCTCAGGAGTACCATGCCTCCAAAGGACCTGCTTTTCCAGGCCCAGGATGGTGTTGTGGGCTGTGGTATGAGACATTGGATAGGTTTCCAACCATCCAGTGGTGGCTTCTACCATGGTCAGCACGTAGCGCTTGCCTTGGCGGGTCTGAGGCAGTGTGATATAGTCAATCTGCCAGGCCTCTCCATATTTATATTTGGACCATCGCCCCCCATACCAGAGGGGCTTCACCTGCTTGGCCTGTTTGATGGCAGCGCACGTGTTACAGTCATGAATAACCTGAGAGATGCAGTCCATGGTTAAATCCACCCCTCGGTCTCGTGCCCACTTATAGGTGGCATCTCTGCCCTGGTGACCTGAGGCATCATGGGCCCATTGTGCTAGGAACAACTCTCCCTTGTGTTCCCAGTCAAGGTCTACCTTTGACACCCCTATCTTTGCAGCCTGATATACCTGCTGATTGTTTTGCTGCTCTTCATTAGCTCTGCTTCTGGGGACATGGGCATCTGCATGGCGAACCCTCACGGGTAGTTTCTCTAGCCGGGTAGCGATGTCTTTCCACTCATCAGCAGCCCAAATTGGTTTTTCTCTACTCTGCCGGTTCTCCTCTTTCCATCTCTTCAACCATCCCCACAGAGCATTGGCTACCATCCATGAATCAGTGTACAAATAGAGCTTTGGTCACTTCTCTCCTTTTGCAATGTCTTTTGAGTTCAGCAAATTGACTTGATCCCCTCTCCTTCAGTGGCCTCTGTGACCCGTTGTGTGGGGCTCCATACAGCTGCTTTCCACCTCCAGTTCATCCCTACAATGTGACAGGAACCATCGGTGAACAAAGCGTAACGTGTTTCCTCTGCTGGTAGTTGGTTATATGGTGGAACTTCCTCAGCTCGTGTCACTGGTTCTTGTTCCTCATCTGTGACACCAAAATTTCACCTTCAGGCCAGTTTGTAATTATTTCCAAAATCCCAGGGTGATTTAGTTTTCCAATTCGGATGCGCTGAGTGATGAGGGCAATCCATCTGCTCCATGTGGGTAGAGAGGACTCACAGTCTGGCTGTACTCAGGGATGTGCATTTTCCAAAGGAACCGCTACTGCCCTCAACCACCAGGAGCTCAGGATGAGCAGGGGCTGAGGGTGGTGGGAGCTGGGAGTGAGTCTGGGATGGAGCCAGGACCTACCTGGAGCTCGGCAGGAGCCTGAGCCGGGCAAGGGATGTTTGAGAGAGGCCCCGGGGCTGTGCAGGAAAATTCACGTGTCCAGAGTTTTTTGTGCACAAAGGAGACAGAGGAGTCCTGTAAAAGTGACTTTATTGATGAACAAAGGAAGAGGCCAAGTGGCATTTGCCTTGCGGTCTCTAAAACACAGCCTCCTTTCTATCCTCATTTTCCCAGCTTCATCTCCCTCTCCCTTTCCCCACTGGCTGAGGTATTTGGAAAATTCAGATTTCCTGATCCGCCTGCTGCATGTCCCCCTTAATATGTGCCACTGCTTTAGTATAACATCTGATATTCCTGGCTCTGTTAAGCGTTTCTTCTTTTCGAAGTTCAGGAATTGAGAAAGATCTTGGCTGAGCAGCAGTCTGTGTCAATTAATAACATTTTCTGAAACTGAAGGTTTCTGCCTTTACTTTCTCATGTACAAGTCCCTGGTGCAATTCCCAGGCAGATTCATTCATTGTCTGTTTTTTATTCCTGGGCCTTCTTTGATTTTGGGATTATTCTCAGTGCCCTCACTCCCTGTTCTTTTGTAGCCGTTTCTGGATCAGGCCTGGCTGCCACCTGCATCCCCTTGCTCAGCTGCTGAATGAGCTGCACTCAGCAAGGTCTCTGCATGGGAAAAAGGTGAGAGTTGCTGCAGCACAGCAGAGGAACAGCATTCGTTTAACCTGTGGTCTGCCAGGGAACCATGAAAACCAGTCCAATTCCCATCCTTTCTACATTTGGACTGGTACATGATCTACTTTCTTGTTTCCTTTGGTATCTGTTTTAACACTTTCTGGTTATCATTCTTTTGCAAACAGCAGACTGAGTAATTTAATTTTCCACAAACTCTTCCTCCTTCTGTTAATAGGTAATCTGAGCCCATCCCATGGTGAAATGTCTTGTTCTTAATTTCCCTGGGTTGGTCGGCAGGCAGGTCAGGAGCTGGAGGTGGCCAATTGTTATTTCAAGGACTGATAATATATTCTTTAGTACATAATAATAATAGCAATAATAATAATAATAATAATAATAATAATAATAATAATAATAATAATAGTAATAATGATAACAAAATTTAGTTTTTGATCTAAATATGCTACTGAAAATATTGGTGGATTTTCTTTCACCTCATATGAATTCATTAAGGTTTCCAGGGGCTGGGCCATGGATTTGTAGGGTTTGTTCTGGTTTCTGCTCATCTTTTCCCCATTTTTGAGCACTTCCTCTAGCCAGGGCTGCATCAATTGACCACTTTTCTCTAATTAAATCATCAAATATTTGGACTCCCAACTGATTTCTCTGGACTAGTAAAAAAGACCACAGTGCTCTAATACACCCTATATAACCTAGACAGTGACAGCAGGTGTTGGAGTGGGGAGAGGGATGATTCCCCCCCACGTTTTTTTAGTAAAGTTTTCACAACATTCTCCATTTGCTGTTTCCCTTTGCAGCTTAACCAATTTCTGTTGCAGTCAGATATCCTCACTGTGGGCTCTGCCTTTAGCTGTGCAAATTCCATCTGTGCAAGCAGAGCTTGGTGTGAGGGACAGAGGGAATCAGCCCAATTCCTCCCCCCAGGCAAGAGTACCCTGGTACATTGTCCACACTTTACCTCAGCAGTGTTAATTTGCATTTCTAAAGCTCCTCTTCTGACTGTCTCTGTTCAAGAGCAGCCATCTCCTGACTCACCTGTGGCAAGCCCACAATCTCCTTCTTATTTTTTTTCTTCTTTTTCTTTTCAAACAATATTCTATTACCTGTTGATGTGTTCAATCATCACCTTTAAAGCCCTTCTAGTTTTGCAAAATCTATCCTAAAGGTGAATATTGAAGAACCCAAACAGAAATTTTGCCATCACTAAGAGCCTCGCTCAAACATACACAAAAAATTTCCAATGAAATCAAGTTATTTCTACTTCTCCTGGGAGTAAAATTTGATTGTCACATCCTTGGCCCAAACCTAACAACACAAAAGTAGGATTATTCTCCACTAGATGGACAATTACCAGGGTAAGGAATTCCAAACACTAATTCCAAGGGAGATAATTGAATATCTGCCCTGGGTCTAGCTCTTATTCTTGCCAAAGCCAATGGCAAAAGCCATACCCATGGCATCATGGTTTCTATCACCAGCTTCCAAAGAAGTTTCTTTATTTCCCCATTCATTCTTTCTACCTGACCTGAGCTCTGAGTGTGCCAGGGTTTGTGTTGGTCCCATTGTATTCCTAAAGCAGCCATAACCCCTTGATGGATCTTTCCTGTAAAATGAGGTCCTCTTCTGAGTCTGTTGCTTCCACAATCCCTTATCTTGGATTTTTGTTTTAGAAATACCTTAATAAGTGATCAGTGGTTGCTGAAGAGGTCAGAATTGCTTTTACCACCCTGTTAGCTGCCATGCTGTCCCCAGCAGATATTTGAGCCTTCCTGCTCAGGGCATTTCAGTGCCAGGCTCTTCCAAGCACACACAGCTCTTCAGGTTGAGCTGACCATGCAGGCAGTAACCTGTGCTTGGTCTAATTGTCTTGGAACTCTTTTCTCTTCTCCTGCCCTTGCAGACCCATCCATGAACACATTCTGTCCCTCAGGCCAGGGAATGTCTCATCAATCTCTCTCAGCCTGGCTCTGGAGCTCTGTCACTGGAATGCAGCCATGGGTTTGTTCCCAGCATCTGTGCAGGCTGTTCAAACAGGAGGCTGGTTAAACCCTTCCCCTGTCCTCAATTCTAAATCCTCCTGTGCCATCAAACAAGTTTCATTGTGTAATAACCAGGCCCTTCTCATCATTGTAGTGGCTCTTTTGATTATGAAAGCTTTATCTTGGTTCCAGACTTAAACAACAGGAGATTCTCCTGCCATCAGTTTTTGGGCCTCAGGTCCCATTAAAGCTGTGGCTGTACAATTCTGCAGACAGTGAGGCCACTCTGGGCAGTGGGTTAAACACGTCAGCACGATAATTCCTTTGGCATGGCCCTGTGTAATATCGATATTTTAAAAAACTAGGTTCACTTTCCTGGTAAATATTTAAAGGTTCGATAAAAGACAATAGGAGACAAACAATAAAGCAAAAGGTTATAACATCCCTTCTGGATGTCCGTTATTGCCCCTCTGGGTGTCCCTGTCCTTGATTACCTGTGGGAGAATGTGCAAACTCCCTCAACATGCTCCCAAGGGTCCCTTCAGAGATACTTTGGGATCGTCATCCCTTGTGCTGGGAGCCCTTCCTGGCTTTCCCTTTCTACCCTCCATGGGTGCCCTGCCATGTTTAGTCCCTGGAGATCCCACTGCACTCACTGATGAGATTTGCAGTGCTCTCTGGCTGCTGACTCTTCACAGCCCCCCTGATCTGTCACTCGTCTGTCTCCTGGTCACTCTCGGGTGCCCAATCCATGCCTGGTGCCCCAAGGGAGCCGATCCCCCAAACTGGGTGAGGCACCTTCAGCTCCACTCGCTGCCCCCGCCCCGGATGGCGAAGGGTGCTGATGGCTCAGCAGTGTCCAGGCAGAGCCACAGCTCCCAGTGTTCCCCACCTGGACCCCACCTGTGCCTCCCTGGGCCTCAGTGCCCCCCAGGAGGGGAATTTGGGTTGGTGGGAAGGGGCAGCGCCAAGGCCAGGCCCCCAGCGCTGCCCCAGCCCGAGCTGCCCCAGCTCCATCCCTGCCCCTGCGCAGGGATGCTGTGGGTTTGGGGGAAGAGGGAGCAGCAGTGGGTGCTGGGGCTGGGGGCAGCAGGAGAAGGGAAGGAGAAGCAGGGTTGAAGAAGAAAATGGTCAAACGATGCACAAGGGAGGAGAAGGTGGGATTGTGCAGGAGAAGGAGGAATAGTAGGAGGAAGAGGAGAGTGAGGAAGAGTGGAGACACAGGAGGAAGAGGAGCAGATGCAGGAAGCAGCATAAGGTTCCACCCCTCCCTGTGTCTGCAGCCTCTCCCCCAGCCCCAGGAGCGTTGCCCTCCCCACATGCAGCAGGTGACAGGGGAGAGGGATCCAAGATTTTCACAGGGGTGAATTTTGGTGTTTCTGAGTTTTGTTCCGGTAAATGTTGGTGCTTTGTTTTTGTTTTTTTGGGGTTTTTTTTGCAAGGTCTTAATCTTTATATATTGAAGGGGATTTTGGTTCAGTCTAGCTGTTTGGGTAGGTTTTGATCTGTGTATTTATGTTTGGAGAACTTGTTTGTGATTTGAATCTTGGTGTTTTGGAGGTCCTTACAGATGCAAGATGCCAAATAACTTCATGAGATGAAATTGGGCAAGGAGGAACCCCCAGCCCAAGGCCCTCTCCGCTTGCTGTTTCTCCCAAACCAGGATTTTTTCTGAACTGTGGATGTATGGAGGAGGAGGAAAAGCCCTGGAGATCCCTCACAGGGACGGGCTGCAAACCCAGCCCAGGGAGCTGTGAGGAGGAAAGACCCTCCCTGTTCTGGGAAGGTGTCTGGAGATCCAGGCAGAGCTCAGAGCTGGTGGAGAAGCCTCATGGAGGGGAGAAGTCCCACAAGTGCTTGGAATGTGGGAAGGGTTTCAGCTACAGCTCCAAGCTCACCCGGCACCAGATGATCCACACTGGAGAAAAGCCCTACGGATGTGGGAAATGTGGGAAGGGATTCAGAGACATCTCCCACCTGATGCAGCACCAAGTGATCCACACTGGGGACAGGCCCTACACCTGCTTGGAAGAGCTTTGGGGACAGCTCCACCCTGAGAAAACACCAGCGCATCCAGACGGAGGAGAGGCCCTATGAGTGTCTCCAGTGTGGGAAGAGGTTTAAGACCAGCTCCAATCTCCTCCTACATGAGCAGATTCACACAGGGGAGGGGCCCTTCCGCTGCCCCGACTGCGGGAAGGGATTCAAACGCAACTCCCATCTCATCAGCCACCGGCGCATCCACATTGGGGAGAGGCCCTACGAGTGTCCTGAGAGTGGGAAGAGCTTCTCAGACAGCTCAACCTTGACCCAACACCAACGGAGGCTTCACTAAGGGAAGCCCTGTGAGTGTGGGAAGAGCTTCGTGCTCTGCTCCAGCTCCATCCCCCATGGGAGGATCAGTGTTGGATGATCCCCAGTGACTCCCATTGGGCAGAGCTCTGGTGATTCATGGTCTTGGTGTTTCCCTGTTGGGTGGGGGAAAGGGTTGGAGTGATTACTCTCCCTTTGCCTTGTCTTGCTATGATTTGGTTTGTAATAAATTCCCTCCCTGTGCCCAGGCTGGGTCTGTTGTTCCCTTTCGGTGCTCGGGGCGGGATCTCTCCTGTTCCTTCTCTCAGCTCCCGGGCCCCTCCTCAGCCAATCAGACAATGCGATGAAGAAGATACAGCCAATCGGAGAGAGCAGCTCTGATGACTCATCGGTTGCCGGGCAGATCCGCAGCACCCAGTGTTCCTCACCTGGACCCTTCCCTCGCAATTACGATCCCCCGCGAGGTCCCCCCAAGTCCCTCCCCAGTCCCACCCCACAATAAACGGGATCGGGACAAATTGGGAAGCTTTATTGGGAACACTGGGTGAGGGCAGAGTGGCAGCAGGGCTGGGGGAACAAATTACCTCCCCCATAATTACTGTGGGGACAGAGCAGAGGGTTCTGACTGGGCCTGATGCGACGGGGAGGGGCTGCAGCCACTGCTGGGTCAGGAGCTTCCTGGGCACAGAAAAGGGGGTGACACCGAGCTGGGGCAAACACTCCGCCCCCCCCCCCCCCCCCCACCACCTTCTTGCACAGGTAGAATCCAAGCCCCAGCAGTAAGACTAAGCCAAACACAGAGCCCCCGATGCCCATCAGCACCTTGCTGTGGGCAGCGTCCAGCAGCACCTCTGGGGGGTCCACAGGAGTTACAACGTCTCTAAATCTCCCACAGACAGTTGAAGTCCCTCCAAGCACCCTCCCAGTCGCTCCCAGCACACCCTGGACCCCTGAAACCTCCTCCCAATCTCTTCCCAGCCTCACCAGGACCCACCAACGCCCCTCCTGTCCCTCTCAGGATCCCACAGACCCCTCCCACTTGCCCCCCCCACTGCCCCAGAACCCCCAAACCCTCTCCCAGTCCCTTCCCAGCCCCACCAGGCCTCATCAAGACCCTTCCAGTCTCTTCCCAGCACAACCAACCTTATTCCAATCTCTGCTTTTGCATCCCGAGTCTCCTTTCTCCTTCCCAGGCTCACTCTAGTCCATCTCAGTTACACCCAGCACCCCCAAACTTCCTCTCGTTGCTTACCAGGACCCCCAGAACCCCATCCTGCCTTTCTCAGCATTCTCCAAACTCCTCAGCTATTCTAAACCCTTTAACCACTCTCACACTTTATTCTAGACTGTCTCAAACTCCCTGCCAGTTACTCCTAGCACACCCCAATCCCTCTCCCAGCCCCCCCAGTGCCTCCCCACTCCCCCACACTGTGGGGTCCAGGCTGTGCCCCATTGCTGGCTCAGGGGTGCTCCAGGCTGACGTGCTCCACCTGGCAGCTGCAGGTGACCCTGCACCTGGGGAGGGTTTCCAGCAGCACCAGGAGCTGTTTGGCCCAGACCCCCCTGGGGACAAGGTCAGTGGTCAGCACATGCCCTGAGAGCTCCTGCTGGCCCTGGAACCACATCAGGGCAGGGTAGAAATCCATCACAGAGCAGAGCAGGCAGCCAAGGCTGGGCTTGGAGCTCAAAGGCCACAATGTGTCCATACACACTTTGGGGCACTGGGAGAGAGTTGAGGATACACTGGGATCAGCTGGGGGGAACTGGGAGAGATGGGAGTGGGCTGTTGAGGCAGTGAGAGGGACTGGAAATAGACTGGGAGGATTCGTGGTGCACTGGGAAAGAGAGTGGGGGCCTGGGAGTGGCCTGAGAAGACTGGGAAGGGACCGAGAATAGATTGGGAATTGACTGAGAAAGACAGACAGGGTCTGGGAGGAACTATGGGACAGTGGGATGAGCTGAGGTGGCACTGGGAGGGACTGGGATGGACTGGGAGAGCCACAAGACTCATTGATGGATGGGGCAGGAAGCCCTGGGGATGGGCACAAGGAGTGCTGAGGGCTCTGGGGTGATTCCCAGGGAGGTTTGGGGGGCTCCAGGGTCATTCCCAGGCCAGGCCCTGACGGGACCTGCCCTGCCCCATGCTCAGCTCTGCTCTCCATGAGGAACGGGGTTATCAGCTCGTGGCTGTGCTGGCACTGAGTGTTCACCAGAGCCCACAGGTGCTGCAGCCATTCCAGGCTTCTGATCAAGCGCCTCACACTCATCTCCCCATAGGGAGTGTCCACCCTTCTCCCTATTTCTCCTTTTGTATCGCCTCCGTTGTCGTCAGCTCCTCCCCAGTTCACTTTTGGTGTTCCATTCCCTCTTTTTGCCCCTTCATCCCCTTTTCCCACAATCCCCGCATTCCCAGCCCCCTGCCACTCAGTTTTAGCGACCCACTCTCCCCTTTTTCCCACTTTCCCACCCGGTAAACCCCTTTCTCATCTTCTCCCAATTCTCAATCCCCTCCCACTCTTCCTCTGGAGGTCCCGCTCCTCCTACCACTCAATTTAGGGGTCTCATCACCCCCTTTTCCCCCTCCCACCTCCTCCCCCACTCAGCCGAGAGTTCCGCGCCCGCCCCAGGGGGGGCTCCCAGCACCAGCAGTGCCACCAGTCCGGCCCCAGCTGCCGCCCCTCGCCCCACGGCCAGCGCCGGGCAGGAGCCGCAGCCCCAAAGCAGCCGCTGGGGAGCCCCGGGCCGGAGCAGTGCGGGCTCAGCAGCGCCGCGCTCTGATTGGCTGAGAGCATTTTGGGGATCTTGTTTTTCCGAGATCTCCCCGGCAGCTGATGAGTCATCAGCTCGTCGCGCTCTGAGTGGCTGCAGCGCGCTCCGGCTGGTTTTGGGTCGCAGCCCCGGCTGGGGTTTCTTTGCGCAGGGGGAACCTTGAGGCGCTGGGCAGGTGGGAGCTCAGCTGTGTCCAGAAATGCGTCCCCAGGTACGCGAGATCTCAGCGGTGCCATGGCGAGGGCTCGCCCGCTGTCAGGCACCCCGCAAGCCGCTCTGTCCCTGCCTCCGGCAGCCGCAGAGGGGACAGAAAATGGAACCAAGGGTTTCTGGGTGGGGATAAGTGAAACACTAATCTGAGAAAATTAGGATTTCAGTGACCTTGCTGAAAACAATTAAAAATTAGAAGGGAGTAGTTATCTGAAACTTGAATAATTAATTGTCTGTCATTTCATATTTGCTCAGCTGCGCTTACAATGGGAAAAGACGAAACTAGGGAGCAGAACCACAAGAACACAGACAATGCAACCAGAAACCCATTCTTTCGAAAATTGGACTATCCCCAGAAATCATTTGTATTGTCAGTGATAGAAAAGGTCAAGAGTTTAGGGTGAGGAAGACTCACCTTACTTCCTCCTTTTAAGACCCCTCCCCACGAAAACGACCCCAGACTTAATTTAAGAAGTCAATCACGCATGCTTAATAGCTATTCAAGCTAATTCTCATAGGAAGCAGGGGATGGGAGGGGCTGTTATTATGAATATGTATTTGTTTGATTGCTAATAAATAGACTCTGTGATCACCTGTGATTTTGCAGTGTGTATTAGAGGAGTACCTCATGCTGCTGCCCAGCGCTGAATAAACACACACTTTCTAACTTTAAACTGTTAGAGAGTCTTTTGTCCATCACAGTTGAGTATCGGTATTAGACCAATACTCATATTTTGGTAATTCAGTTGGTGACCCAGATGTGACCCTGTTCTCTCTGGCCAAAGGGCCAGTGGGGTTTGGGACCCCTCTAGGGTGTCCACCTGGGATCTTCCTAGAAAGAGGGCTCCTTTTCCTCACTGGCACCCTGGGGAGCAGAACTAGAACTGCTGGAGGTACAGACCAAAATGTATGTTTAAAATTTATAGACCTGTAAGACAGGCAAACTGGTAAGATGCTGCGAGACGTCGAGTGCACAGTGAGAAAGCCTAAGTGGATTTGTTTGTAAGCTTCCCCGGAATATGGTTTGCGTTCCAGGTGGGGCTGGTAACAGCTCCAGGGGCATTTTCCCATAGTGGGGGATAGCGGTGGGCCGGTCGTGGCCCCGGGAGCAGAACTTGCACGGCAGAGGGTCGGCAGAGCTCGGGCAGTGCCAATAACAGCATTGCCAGTATTGTTGTGGTACTGGAGCAGTGGTGGCTCCAATTTGATTTGTGGTTTAAAGGTGGTGTGGCGGTAATTTCCAGTCTGGGTCACCAAGCTTGCATGTGGCAGTTGTGGTGACTCCTTTTGTGGGCTTGGTCACAGTTTGTGTGTGTGAATGTATATGAGTGTGTTTGAGTATGCAGCTTGTTTTTGTGAGCTTTGTGTGCTTGAAGTGTGGGTCAGTGGCGCGCTGTACATGTTTTGGTTTGTGTGCTTTTACGAGCGTGTTGGCAAAAGTTTTTTGCATTTGTAAGTTGTGTGTATTTTAAGCTTTAAAATTGTTAGTATAAGAAGTGGTGTTTTGTCTAAGTGTAATTTTTAAGTGCAAAGGGGTGAGGCAGCGAAATGAGCCCAGAGCTGCTTTCTTCTCCCACTGCAAAAAAAAAAAAAAAAAAAAAGAAAAACTGTTTTGGTCAAAGTGTGATGTGTGTCTTTTTGAGTTATTTTAAGTGATTTGGTTCATTGTTTTTTTTCGTTAACTCTTTATTTTGTTGGCTGCTTTTATCCCTTCCCTTTTCCTTTGCTAAATAGAAGGTTCAGGGAGGGGGATCCTAAGACAAAGGAATTTTTCTGTCCAAGAAAGGTTTGTGAGTGTAACCCCTGAGTTGTGTTTCATTGTGTAGTTTGTTGTAAATTGTTGGTCAGAGAAGTGTATAAGTGGAAGATCTTTTTACAAAGTTAGTGCTAAGTGAAGCTCTGGAGCTAGGATAAGGTTAAAAGGCATTGAAAGAAAAAAGAATTTTCAGTATGGGGGCAAGTGAAAGCAAAGAGGTTGCTAAAGGTAGTCCTTTGGGATGTGTTTTGGCATATTGGAAAGAGCTGGTGGATCATAAGGATACAGAAACTAAAAGAGAGCTTATTAAGTTGTGCACACAGTGGTGGCCACTTTATAAACTTGAGGAGGGGGTGAAGTGGCCCCCATCAGGGATATTGGACTATAACACTTTGGTACAGCTGATGCTTTTCCTTAGGTGTGAGCAGAAGTGGCATGAAGTTGCTTATGCTGACATGTTTTTCACCGTTAGAAATCACCCTGAGTGGCAAAGGGCTTGTGGAATTAGACCACCCTCTGACCATTTAGTGTTGGCTCTTGAGAAAGATAATAAAGCTAGTAAGGAAAAACCCAGGAGGTGTTGCAGCACATCCTCAAAAATTCAAAGGTGTGCACATCCTGACAAGGTATATTGTATGGAAACTCAGGGAGAGGAGAGAGAGGAATTGCTCAGACCACCCCCTAAAAGACATTGAAGGGAGAGGGTGGTAGTGGAAGTAGATTTTGAATTGCCATCAACTTCAGGATTTACTCCTGCTTCATCCCCTGCTTCATCCTCACTTGGGAGAACAGCAATTAATAAGGGAGACTCCCCTCCCACTCCTGAGCCACAGGAGCCAATCCAACCCGACTGTATCCACCCTTACCCTCCAGTGATAGTGAGGAGGAAGAACGCTCCCCACAGGGTCCTATAGCATCAAGAACCCAAAGAAAACAGAGAGAGACCATACAAACCCCTTTAAGGGAAACAATCACCTCTGAGGGGGAGACAGTGTTAGTCAGAGTCCCCTTTACTGCCTGGGATTTAGATTCCTGGGAAAAAATTGCAAAAAATTATCAACTTGACCACTAAGTATTGCAAAAAGGATTTATGGTCAAACAACATAGGCTTGATTGGACAGACATTCAAATATTACTTGATTCCTTAACAGAAACAAAAAGGTTGATGGTTTTAAAGGTGGCTAAAGATTTAGCTGAGGATGATTGTAGAATAACACAAGATGATGTTAAGGATGTATTTCCCCTTCAGGACCCAGGTTGGAATGCTAATAGGCCAGAGGGAAGGGCACAGCTAACAAAATATCAGGAATTGATAATAAAAGGACTGGAGAGAGCAATTCCTAAAACTATAAATTGGTCAGCCCTTAATGCTATTAAAGAGAATTCCTCTCAAACTCCTTCTGAATTTCTAGACCAATTGCGAGAGGCAATGCCTCGGCACACCACCCTGGATCCTGAATTTGATGAGGGAATACAACAATTGGTACACTTGTTTTTAGGGCAATCTACAGGTGACATCAGAAGGAATCTCCAGAAGATGCGGGGCCCAGCAAGTAAGAATTTGGAGACTTTGTTAGATGAGGCATGGAGAGTTTTCAGCAATTGGGAAGAGGGACAAAGGGAAACGTCCCTGTAAACCAGGGACAAAGAAATTAGTAGCAATAATACAGGAAAATGTAAAAGGGAAATGTGAGCATGGTCCCACAAAACAAGGACCACCACTGGAAAAAAATCAATGTGCATTTTGCAAGAAATTTGGACACTGGAAAAACCAGAGTCCAGAATTAAGAAGGGGTGATGAACAAAGCAAAGGTGACCGAAAAGGGAAGGGGGTGGTGGCTCACATAAAGGAGGACTGAAGGGGACCAGAGGGCTCTACCCTAGAGGACCCTCTGTTTATAATCGAAGTAGGGAACAATGAAAAAGAAGTGGAATTTTAGTCGGCACAGGGGCAACATATTTGGTGTTAAATGAGGCCCTGATACTTATAACAAATGATTATGTTGCAGTAAAGGGAGCAACTGGCCAATCTGAAAAAGCATATTTTTGCAAACCATTAAAGTATAAGTTGGGAAAACAGAGGGGGATTCATCAATTTTTGCATGTGCCTAAAGCTCCATCTCCACTTTTGGGCAAGGATCTGCTAGAGCAGCTGGAAGCAAAAATAATATTTAAAAATGGGGAAATTTGTTTGGAGGTAAAAGATCAACAATATGTGAAATTGTTAAGCTTAATGTTAATAACCAAAAAACCTCAAAGTTGAAAATGAAGAAAAAGAAATTATTAAGAAAATATAGGATATTCTCTGGAGTGTGGGCCTCTAATATACCAGGGAGAGCATAGAATGCTCTACCAGTACAAATCCAGCTTAAGGAAGGAAAACAGTTGGTAAGGGTCAAACAATATCCCTTAAAAAGTGAAGATAGAGAAGGAATTAGCCCAATCACAGAAAACTTTTTGCAAATAGGACTATTGAAAGAGTGTCAATCTGATTTTAATATTCCTATCTTGCCCCTGAAAAAGCCCAATGGATCATACAGGTTAGTACAAGATTTAAGAGCTGTTAATAAGATAGCTGAAGATTTATACCCAGTGGTTGCTAGCCCTTACACCTTATTAACACTTTCAACACCTGAAGTAACCTGGTTTACTCTTTTAGATTTGAAGGATGTTTCCTTTTGCCTTCCCTCTCCATGAAGCCAGACAAAAAATTTTTGCATTTGAATGGGAGAATCCCAAAACTGGAGGTAAAACTAAGTTTACATGGTGTGTACTGCCCCAGGGGATCAAGAACTCCCCTACTATATTTGGACAGCAGCTGGCAAAGGATCTGGAGTCTTAGGAACCCTCACCAGGAGGACATCTGCTTGAGTACATGGATGAACTTTTAATAGCCACCTGGACCCAGGAGGCATGTGTGGATTGGACAGTGAGCCTCCTAAACTTTTTGGTCCTTCAGGGGTACCGGGTATCCCAAAAGAAAGCCCAGATGGTAAAACAAGCAGTTATTTATCTGAGCTATGAAGTAAGTGCTGTACAAAGGACCTTGGGGCAAGACCATAATGAAGCAACATGCCAAACCCTGAAACCCCAGACAGTGAAAGAATTGAGAATCTTTCTGGGTATTATAGGGTGGTGCAGACTGTGGATTTATAATTATGGATTGTTTGTTAAACCCCTGTATGCCTTAATCACAGAAAGGAGCAGGGATCTTCAGTGGACAACAGAAGCAACACAAGCCTTCAACCAACTGAAGAAGGCTCTTATGTCAGCTCCAGCCCTGGGACTTCCAGATGTGAGTAAACCATTCTTTCTGTTTTCTCACAAAAAACAAGGGATTGCTCTGGGAGTACTAGCACAACACATGGGGCTGTAACTGAGGGCAGTCGCCTCCCTCTCCAAACAGCTGGACACAGCAGCCAAGGGGTGGCCAGGGTGCCTCAGAGCTGTTGCAGCCGTAGCAGTGAACATCCAAGAGACACACAAATACACCCTAGGCCAGAAGATGACCATGCTAGTATCCCACACAGTGTCTGCAGTCCTAGAGGCAAAAGGGGAACATTGGCTTTCCCCACAAAGATTTCTAAAGACCAGGCCATTCTGGTAGAACAAGATGTTGAAATCATGGTAACCAACATTGTGAACTCAGCTTCTTTCCTCAGTGGGAGTATGGGAGAACCAGTGATCCACAACTGCCTGGAGACCATTGAAGCCACCTACTCCAGTCACCCGGATATGAAGGACACCCCTCTCGAGGATGCTGAGAACTGGTTCACTGATGGAAGCACCTATATCATCAGTGGAAAAAGACATGCTGGGTATGCAGTTACCACAAACAGAGAGGTAATAGAGTCTGTATCCTTGCCAACAAATACCTCTGCACAAAAAGCTGAAATAATTGCTTTAACCCGGGCTTTAGGGCTGGCAAAAGGAAAAGAAATCAACATTTATACAGACTCAAGGTATGCATTTGGAGTGGTACATGCACACAGAGCAATTTGGAAAGAAAGAGGACTGCTGAACTCACAAGGAAAAAATATTGAACATTCCCAAGGAATACTAAAACTATTAGGTGCAGTTCAGTTACCTGAAAAGGTAGCTATTATGCACATCAGGTCACACCAAAAAGTGAGCTCAGAATTGGAAGAAAGAAATATGCTGGCGGACAGAGAGGCAAAAAACTCAGCCAAAGGTGAGGTACCCAATGAAACAGTCGAGGCAGCATTAATTCCAGATGGAAAGATCTCTATTGAAGGTAAGCCAGTATATAACAAAAAGGATGAAAAACTTATTAAGGAAGAAGAAGCAACTTATAACCAGGAAGGTTGGGCTATAACCAAAGAAGGAAAACTTGTAGCACCTTCTTACTTGTTATGGTCACTAGTGCTAAAAGAACATGAGAAAACACAGTGGGGAATGGTGCTTTGTACAATTATTTATAGGATAGAATTCTGGCTAGAAAATAACAAGGCACAGTTACACAGGTAACTCGTCAGTGTGGTCTTTGCCTCCGAACTAATCCTAAAAACATTCCAAAGCCTGAAGTTGTACAAATTAGGAAGGGCTGTGGACCTGGGAAGCAGTGGCAAATTGATTTTATGGAATTGCCCAGGAAAGGGGGGTAAGATTACATATTAGTGTTAACAGATACCTTTTCAGGATGGCCAGAAGCCTTCCCTACTCGGACAGCTAAAGCACGAGAGGTGACCAAGGCATGGTTACAAGAAATAATACTTGTTTTTGAGTCCCAGCCACTATATCTTCTAATAGAGGGCCACATTTTATCTCAAAAATTGTACAGAAAATTAGTCACCACTTGGGAATAGATTGGAAATTGCATACTCCATATCACCCTCAATCCAGTGGCCAAGTACAGAAAATGAACCATATGATCAAACAATAAATTTTTTAGACTGGGACAAGAGGCGGATTTGCCTTGACCCCAGACTCTTCCACTGGCATTTGTACAGATTAGAACAAAACCATGAACAAAAGGGAAATTAAGCCCTTCTTAAATATTGTATGGGAGACCATATGCGGTCCAAGAAGGAATAACACCCATTCAAGTAGAGGAACAAACTGTACACAAATACATGGTATCCTTAAATAAACAACTTAGAGAAATTGGAAAATATGTGGCTGGGGCCCAAAGCAGAGGATTAGATGGACCAGTACATCATGTACAACCTGGGGATTATGTATATGTTAAGTCTTTTGCAGAGAAGGCTTTGGAACCACAGTGGGAAGGATCATTCCAGGTACTCCTCACCACCTTCACGGCAGTCAAAATCAAGGAACAGAAGGCGTGGATCCATCACTCCTGAGTGAAGAAGGCTCCTGAAGAAATTTGGGAAATTGCACCAGGCAACAGAGACCTGAAGCTGAAATTCACCAAGAACAGCGAGTAATGGACTTATAGCTATAATGGACATAATGCAAATGGTTGTGACCCTTGTGGTCATTGCCACAACTATAATAAGAGTCAAAACAACACCACGACAGTACAATGTAACCAGGATTTATCAATGCCAAGGGAAAGCTTACTATCCCTACTCTTGTAGGTCTTTGAGCAGAATGATAAGGGTCACAAATGCAAATATGAGGGAAGAGAGGAATCTTTGGGGATGTGAATATGCATTCGTACAAGATGGGTTCCATGAGGCTCACCATCCACTCATGGAACTGATCCAAGTTGGTCCTGGATGCTGTGACAAATGTTTGACCATGTGTCCTGAATTTAGACTTAAAATTGAAGTATGCGCAGCAGAAGGGTTTGATCTTGATTTTAATGTTACTCAATATTGCATCGAGCTTCACAAAATGAAAGCCAATCAACCCCACCAGTGTCAGAGAGGGCTGTAGCAATCCAAACTCCAATTATTTAAAAGAAAAAGGAAAAACCTATAATTCCCACAATTACTAAAATTGGACCATATGCTATTAAAAAAACAAGAATTCAGAGACTGCTAACTAACCCAGGATAGCCTCTGAAGCGAGTAGAAATGGGAATGCAAGTAAATGCTTCTACCATTCAGCCAGAATGTGCACCATTTCTCAAAACTCCTTTTGTGGAATGGACTACTTGGCTTCAAAACTGTATGCCCTCTAGCTGTAAGAAAAAGAGAGACCTCACTGGAATATTAGGAACAAGACTGGGAGTTTTAAACACAATAGATTTGGAGGTGTCAATGAACAAATTGACTGTGATGGGAAGTGATTTGGTTAATTTACAACAGCCTTTGCAATCTTCTTTATTAGCACCAGATAACAATCATTGGAAACTAGCCAAAATATTATCAAAATGGGAAAACATAGAAGAGCAAGACCATGAGATAATAATTAAAGCCCCAGGCACAGCCAGTGCAAACATTTCTCTGGCTCTTGGATGTACTCAAGCACAAATGTGGATGCAGTCAGTGGCTGCTGCAGTTATCAGGGAAGGTGAGGAAGGGATATTCCCTGCTGAAATTCTCAAAATTGTTTGGGATAATGCCTCTGAAATGGAAAGACAGCTTCAAACTTGGTGGGTTTTGGTTAATATTACCTATAACCCTGAGACAAATACAGCTACAGCTTTTGTTTTAACTATACATGGTGCATCCGTGAGCTTAATACACCCAATAGTTGCTCTAGGATTAAATCATGAAGGGACTGTACTGTATCCTTATGAGCATAGAATGTGGGCACGAAAAGTTGAAGGAAAATGGCAGGCCATTAACCTAGAGCCCTGTTCTATGAGACAACAATTGGGATATATATTTGAGGGAACTTTAAAAAATGACAAAGATAATTGCCTGGACACGGACCAAAGAATTTGCCACTTTGAAATGCATCTATCCAACCAAACAACTTCACTTGTGTATATAGGACAAGGTTGTCTCTGTCTTAAAACAGCATGTCCCACCATAATAATAGACAATCAAATTGTGGATGAGAATCAATTCAATTGCAATTTTGCTAAAATCAAAGGATGCCACTTTTCCTATCAGGCACCTGTAATATCACATCAGTACATAAAGGCAAACCTGGTTACTGTGCAAGAAATATTGCGTGCGCCTATAGGTATGAATTTAACTCTAGTCATTCAGCTACTGAAACACCAGGAATGAAGAAAAATTTTAAAAGAGATTCAAGATGCAGGGAAAAGGACTTTGATCATGATACACCTTAATATGGAGACCACAAAAGGGGTTTTTTCATGAGTTGAAGAACATCTGTCTCATCATTGGTGGGATGTGCTATTTGGGAGGTCACCAACTGCAACTGGTTTGCTTAATGCCTTAATTCACCCAATCACTGTGCTGCTTATTTTAGTTAATGTAAGTTTGCTTTTGTCTATTGCTGTACTTCTTGGGAATTGGAAGTGTCCAGGTTTCATGGACAGGTGTCTGCCAATAAAGGCAGAAGTTTTCCTTTGAAATGGAGACTTTAATTCCACTCTAAGTATTATAATTGTTTGAATCAAGAACTCTGAGGCAGAGATAAGAGATTAGGAATAACAACTCTTTTACTAATACATCTAACCATACAAGCAGAAAAAACAGTAGTTGTTAAAATTACCAACAAAACAGACCAGATAACTTGGCTCCAGTCCTTTCTTTAGCTGCAAACACGCTCTCTCTGCATTCGGTCTCAGTCCTGCAGATGGAGCAAAGCCCAGCAGCGGCAGAGAAGTGGGCAGGAGCGAAGGTGGGAGGGGGCGGCAGTGGCCACGCTGGTCTCAGGTGGGAGCGGGCTGGAGAGGGCACTCACTGTTTGGGTTCTGGCGGTGTGTTGGTTTCATGTGCTTGGCGGGAGGGGTGGTTTCCCCTCAGGGGAAGCTCCACGTGGATCGGGAATGGAAGGGGCTGTCCCATCTCCGGGGGCTTCTCCTGTGAGCTGCTGGAACCAATCAGAGAGCTGATTTGGTGATGGACAGCTCGGGAAACCAATGGAAAGTTATTACGAGTTCATAAATCACAGTGAATCAAGTGCTGGGGGGCTTTTTCGGCTTCCGGCCTCCGGAGAAGTGGGGGTCCCTGGCCGGAGCCCTGCCCCGGCTCTGGGCTCGGTCTGGGGCCTGGCCCGGCATCTCGGCCCAGCACCAGTTCTGCCAGGGGCCCGGCTTGACACCGGCTCTGCAGGGGGCCTGGCTTGACACCGGCTCTGCAGAGGCCCCAGCTTGGTTCGGCTCAGATCTCCATGTGCTAGAAGAGGCCTCCAGCTGACCGCATGGCTTTTTCACGATCTAGATACAATTTTAACTTCTTAATGACTAAATAAGATTCTCGATCACCTGAACTCCCCTAAATGAGAAGAAATAAAGCATGGAGACTACAGAGGTCAGCAGAATGAAGATAAAGTTCCTTATGGGAAGAGATTGGAAATATGCAACTGATAAGTAGCTGAAAACCTTTTTTGTGGGGCTATGAGGGGATTGTGACTTCACTAAAATTCTTTAAACTATGAAATATACTTGGGGAGGATGTGTGCTTGAGAGAAAGACTTTTTTTTTTGCCTCAGGAAATTGAGCTCTCTGTTTTGGGACTGGAATATGAACAGAGACATTTGATAAAGAAGATGATGAAGAGGATTTTGTTTTTCAGCAGCCTGCCTTTAAAAGTAGTACCCCACGTGTGCATCGTAACCCATAACAGGGCTCTAGAAGGACTGTGGGAATGAGAGGAAAATTCATTGTTCTGTATGTCACCGGCGGATGCAGACTCTGAAGTGAAGACACCCCCTAAGTCTAAAGCAGAAAAAGGAACTTTTCTCTCTTAAGTGAACTGAAATGATTATTTGAGTGGATAACTGAGTGAAGCGTTCTCTGTATGTGGTTGGTAAGAAATGTGGAATGAAGGGAGGAGGGAATAATCTAAGAATCTTATTCTGTTTTTTTTTTTTTTTTGTGTTATTAATAAATTTCTTCTTGTACCATTTTTTAAGATTTAAGACTGCATTGTCTTTACTCCTAAGTCCTATCTCTAAAGAAAATTAAATATTTAAAACTGGCAAACCCTCTAGTCACACCATGGCAGGTGGTCAGCTGTGTCCTCAGAGGTAGGAGGCTGTAGCAGGGAAGATGCAGGGCAGGTGATCACAGACTGTCTGGCTCTCCTGTGTTTGGCCGTGTGGCTGGAGACGGGGAGGGCGGAGGGGGGGGGGGGGGGTTCCTCCTCTCAGCTCCGCTCACCAGAAACATGAGTAACCCCTCCGGAAGCCGCACTCACCTACCCCTTTTGTCTAGAGTCCTCAAAGATCCTGGGTGTAACCCAGCAAACTCCATTAGCATGATAGGGGGAAAAAATTCTTTAAATTGACACAGTAATAGAAAAACATTCAACCCCCAACAGGAAGATACTGGGACAAGTGGCAGACTGAGCATCGCTATCAAAGGCGTATGACTTGGTCTTAAGAGATCGCTGTCATGTGTCTTAGATAGATGAAGAGAAATCCCCATATTGAGTAAAATAAATTACTCATTTCAAAGAAGAAGTGGGGAATGAAACACTAATCTTAGAAATATTAGGATTTTAGTTAAAAGTTAGTTATTTACTAGAATTAATTAAAAAGTAAATTGATAGATAGACCTTGCTGAAAATAAATAAAAGTTAGAAGATAGAAAGAAAACCTGGCTTGAGGTAGTTATCTGAATCTTAAATAAATTATTGTCTGTCATCTTATGTTCTCTCAGCTGTGCTTACAATGGGAAAAGATGAAACTAGTAAGCAGACCCAAAGAAACATAGACAATGCAAGCAGAAACCCATTCTTTAAAGAATTGGACTATTCCCAGAAATCATTTGTACTGTCATTGATAGAAAAGGTTGAGAATTCAGGGCAAGGAAGACTCGCTTTACTTCCTCCTTTTAAGACCCCTCCCCACAAAAAAATGACTCCAGACTTAATTTAGAAGGCAATCATTCATGCTTAATAGCTATTCGAGCTAATTACCATAGGAAGTGGGGATGGAAGAGGCTGTCATTATGAATATGCATTTGTTTAAGTCCTTTGTCAATAAATAGATTCTCTGATCACCTGTGATTTTGCAGTGCGTATTAGAGGATCACCTCACGCTGCTGCCCAGCACTGAATAAACATACACTTTCTAACTTTAAATTGTTAAAGAGTGTTTTGTCCATCACAGTTGAGTATTAGTATTAGACCAATACTCATATTTTGGTAGATCACCAGGGCATGTGGAACCCAGTGTCCATGTGACACAGCACAGCCTCATGAAAACATGGGGGCAATTGTCATGCAATGAAATCTCATGGAACCAAGGTGCAAGTAGGACTATACCTCATGGAAGCAAGAGGCCATGAGACACAGCGGGGCCCCATTGAACCAAGTGATCATTGTGACTCCATGGAATCTCATGGAACAAACTGTCAGGTGTAACACAGCAGGGTTCATGGAACACAAGTGCCACTGGGACATTGCCGCTGCTCATGGAACCAAGTGTCCATTGTGACACACTAGGGCTAATGAACACAGGAGACCATTGTGAGGCAATGGAATGTCAGGGACCCAAGGCTGCATTGTGACACAGAGAGACCTCATGGGACCAAGGAGACCATTGTGAGGCAATGGAATGTACTGGAAGAACAGGTAAATTTTCAAGACAGAAGGGCCTGATGGAACCCAGGTGCCAATGGGACATTTCCAGGGCTGGTGTAAGCAAGTGTCCATTGTGACAGAGCCAGGCCTAATGGAACACATGAGAACATTGTTACCCAATTGAATCCCACGGAGCCAAGTGTCCACTGTTTCATGGTGCAGCCTCATAGAGTGTTGGAGACCATTATGTTGTAATGGAATATCCTGAAACTGTTGTGACAAACCTGGGCTTTATAAAACCAAGGAGACCACTGTGATGCAATCAAATCTCAAGCAACTAAGGGTCAATTGTCACCACATCAGGTTCTCAGGAAACTAAGGAAAATATTGTGACACAGTGAAATCTCTAGAAACCAAGACTTTATTTTGACAAAGTGAAGCCGAATAGGAGACAAGAGCCTCTGGGACACTGCCAGCTCTTGTGGAATCCAGTGTCTGTTGAGACACAGGGCAGGTCATGGAAACATAGGAAGTGTTGTAATGCAATGGAATCAAAGGTCAATTCTGACAGAGAGGGGCCAGATGGGCCAGGGAAATTTGTACAGGTATAGTAGAAACAAGACACCATTGTGGCAGATCAAGGCCTCATGGGGTGTGGGATAGCTCTGTGCCACAATGGAATCTCATGGAAGCAACAGTCAATTGTGACACGGCACGGCCTCCTGGAACCCTTTTGCCATTGGGACACTGCCAGCTCTTGTGGAATCCAGTGTCCTTTGTGACACAGCACAGCCTCATGGAAACATGGGGACCATTGTGATGCAATGGAATCTCATGGAAGCAAGAGTCAATTCTGAAAATAGCATGGCCTCATGGAACCCAGGGGCAATTGGGACCGTGCCATGGCTTGTGGAAGCAAGGGGACATTGAAACACAGTAAGGCCTCATGGGACTCAGCAGACTGTGGGGAAATGGATACTCACAACAGGGCCCCATTGTGACAAAGTGCAGCATCACAATGGTTTCCTGGCTTCCATGAGTCTCTGCTCTGTTTACAATTAACATTTTGTTCCCCAATATTACATGATATCACCGTGCTCTCCTGTGATTCACGGGGCTGTGCTGTGTCACAGTGGACGCTTGTTTCCTCCAAGGCTGGACATGTCGCAGTGGCACCGGGTTTCCATCAGGCTGCGCTGTCACAATGGGGCCTTGGTTCCATAGGAATCCATTGTGTCACAATGTTCTACTTAGTTTTATGAGAGCCTGGTGTGTTGACAATTGACCCAAGTTTTCTTGAGATTCCATTTCATCACAGTGGTCTCCTTGGTTCCATCAGGCCCAGGTTTGTCCCAAGAGAGCCTTGGTTACATGGGTTTCTAGTGCATCACAATGACTTGTTGCATTCCATGAGGCCCTTCTGGGTCACAGTGGAGCCTTTGTGGCATGTTTTTCCATTGCAACACAATGATCTCCATCATTCCATGAGGCCTTGCTGTAAAACAGTGAGCACCTGGTTCCATGAATTTCCATTCCATCAATTTCCAAGGATCTCTTGCATTCCATGAGGCCCTGCAGTGTTGCTATGGAGCCATTGTTCCATGTGTTCCCATTGTGACATAATGGTCTCCAGCGCTCCATGAGGCTGCGCCATGAAACTGTGGACACTTGGTTCCATGAGATTCCACATTGTCACTGTCAGGAAAATCCATAAGCATCACAAGTTTATGTCCAAAAAGGAGACAGAGCACACCTTTATTTGAATAAAGGGAGAGAGTTCACCTGGGTACATGCCCACTGTGCTTTCTCTCTCGAGCTTTCAGAGGGTGCAGCGTCCCTTTATCTTAAACTCCCGGCCACACGTTGCCCTATTCCTTTACCCACTGCCCAAGGTACTAGGAAGGTACGGTCTTCCCAACCCGTGTACCCCATATTCCCCCTGGAATCACCCCTGGAATTTCCCCCCAAATTAAGAAGTTCAGGTTTGTGCAGACCTTGTCTGTTTCAGGAGCCAAGCTGTCTGGGCCTGGAAACAAACCTGCTGCCCAAAGTCAGTAGAAATTTTACGACCCTTTTCAAAGGTCTTAACATTCATCCCTTCACCCATCAAATGATTTGTAAAGACATTAGCACACATCTTTCCTCTCAGATGATGTTTCCTGTGCTGGTGACAGTCTTTTAAGCCAAGCCTTCAGCCTGTAAGGAAAATGAATCCCCAAACACCAGAGGTTGATGTCCATAAAGGAGACAGAGAAGTCCTTTTTGCTTTATTTGAATAAAGGGAGAGGCCATGGGGCATTCCCCTGGGATGTCTCAAATTTTTGGAGGACGCAGCCTCCTTTTTATCCTACTTTCCTGGCTGCATTTTCCTCTCTCTTTCCCCAATGGCTGAGGTACTTGAGAAGCCCAGACTTCCTGGAACACCTGACGCCTGAGATTCCTCTCTAATGTATAACCCTTCCTTTTAATTTTTAATTCTTACAGAATTCATAGTTTTCATCCCCCGCTCCCTGCCCCCCACCATTGCTTCTTTCATCTTCTTATATCCAATTTCTTTTACCAGCAAACCTACAGGTTTTTTGCAGACAATTATTTTTTCCCATTCATCAATCAGTGGAATGCCTCCCATTGTTTCTTTTATCTCTTAGTGCTAACTCTATCTACAGATCTAAAGCTTGTTTGAAAAGACAAATGCAACATTCCTCTCAAGCCTGACCTCTCTGCTGTTGCAATTCCATGGACAGAGGTTGTTGTCTCTTCTCCCTTCCATGGGCAGGCCGATGTTCAGCCATCTCCAGGACAGCAGGGCCCCACCCCACATCACTGTGACATGGGAAGACTAAAACCATGACTCCAAATGTCTGCTTCTCCTCTTTCTTCCCAGGCATTCGGCCCTGCCAGTGAGGTATTCTGCTGGGTGCCACAGGAAAAAGGAGACCACTGTGACCCCGTGGGTAACATGGAACCAAACGTCCATTGTGACACTACAGAACCTCATGGAACCAAGGAAATCCCTGTGACACTGTAGGGTTTAATGGAACCAAGAGTTCATTGTGACAGAGCGGGGCTGTGTGAAGCCAAGGAACCATTTTGACACTGTGAATCCAAGAAGACTCTTGTGACATTGGGGGGAACTCATGGAACCAAAGGTTCACTGTGACATTGTAGGGCCTCATGAAGCCTATGGGCCATTGTGACACTGAATGGCCTTGTGGAACCAAGGAGACCATGGTGACACTGTGGGGTCACATGGAACCAAGGATTTCATTTTGACACTCAAGAATCTCATGGAACCAAGGGTTTGTTGTGACACTAAGACCATTGTTGAGAGTACAGAATCTCAAGGAACCAAAAGTCAATGTGACAAATCAAGGTCTCATGGAAGCAAAAATATCATTGTGAAACTGTGGAGCCCCATGGACACAAATCTCCATTGTGACAGCACAGAACCTCATGGAACCAAAAAGAGCATTGTGACACTGTGCAACCCCATGGAAGCAAATATCCATTGTGACAATACAGAGCCTCACAGAACCAAGAGTCCATGGTGATAAAAAAAGGCCTTGTGGAATCAAGGAGCCCAAAGGTCTAACAAATTCCTTTCATGGTTCTGCCTTGGGAAGGGGAACCTCCTCCAGCTTTGGCTGCCACACTAATTGAAAGTGTCTTTTTTGAATAAGGAAATTCAAGAGTTTTAGATTGCTTTAAAAAAAGAGTAAAAAAAAGGGGGAAAACTTCTTTTTGGCTGTGTGCAGCATGTTCTCCAAACAAAGCAGGCCCCAGATGAGTGTGAACAATCAGGAGGAGGTTGGGGAATGTGCAGGAAGGTGGTCCAAACTGGGTCAGATCTCAAGGCACACCTTCTCTGATCCGACCAGGCCTCCTGAGGAGAGACCCTGGATGAACATCAATCACAGAATGCTGCAATCACCTCTGCTCTAAAGTGAACAGAAATAAAAGAGATCCATTAAAATAGGAATGTGCATTTCTTAGAAGCTCTTTGAAATATTTCTCCTTAACTCTATTAGGAAACCTTCCTAATGAACTGCACCAGACCAGAGGGAATTCAAGGCAGAGCCACGGTTTGTCAGGACTTGCTTGATCCCAGTGAACCCCGTGGTGCATTTGGTGCTGAGTCCTTGAACCTCAGGGCCTGAGAGGAGATTGCACAAACCTTTCCAGGAGTCAAAGTCAGAATAAAATCTCAAAGTGTCTCATAGCATTAATGGGACCCACTGATGTCCATCCCCATCACAGGCTCCTCATGAACTCCTTGGAGGAGAGAACTGGAGTCCAGGATTGCCCAAAAACCTCTCAGAGAGTCAGACAGGAAAGTAATATTCTAAGTACCTTTAAAACCTTGAGTATCTCAAAGTATTAATGAGCCCCAGTGAGTGTCAATACAAAGCTCTCAAGGGACTCGTTAAATCAGATAATTGTGGCCATGACTGCATAAACTACTTAAAGAGTTGGTGTCAAATGGGAAACTCCAAGTACCTAAAAAAACCTGAGTACCTTGAAACATTACTGAGCCCCACTGAGTATCATTACTGACAAAGGCTCTCAAGGGACTAATTAAGCAGATAATTGGAGACCATCACTGCTCAAAAACCTCTCAGAGACTCAATGTCAAAAAGTAGAACTTAAATTAACCCTGAGTGCCTTGCAGCAGCAATGAGCCCCATTGAGTGTTGTTACTGACAAAAGCCCACAAGGGACTAATTAAAGCAGATAATTGGAGGCCATGATTGCACAAATCTCTCAGATACTCCAAGGCAAAAGCAAAACCCAAAGTCCTTTGAAAAACCTGCAGTCCTTGGAAGCATGAAGGAGTCCCCAGGGCCATTCCTGACTGAGGCTCCCCAGGGACTGGTCCCAGCAGATCCCTGAGGCCACTGGGATGTAGGGGGATGCTGAGGGCAGCACAAGGGGTGACAGTGCCCAGCCTTGCTGGGGCTGTGCCAGGAGGCCCCAGTGGCTCAGGACAAGGTGTCTCCTCCCAGCCCTTGGTGGCACAGACCCTGCTGTGCCCCAGGGCACCAAGACCTGGCTTCTATTTGTGCCCACCTGTCATCTCTGCCTACAATTTCCTCCTCTGACTAGAACATGGGGACACTTTCACACTTCTGTTCCTCAGTGGGATCCATTAAAACTTCAAGCAACTTCAGAGTTTTAATCTGACTTGGAATTCTGGAGAGCTTTCTACACCTCCCTCTCAGGGACTGATATTCATGGCCTCAGCAGAACCCCCCAAGAGGGTCATTACATTCTTTGTGCTGTGTCTGTGCTGCTCAGCTGGGCTGGGCTCCTGGTGCAGAGGGTCACCTGAGCAAACAAGAAGAGCTTCAAAACCACATTTCTCTTGCTGAGCAGCTCTTTTCCCAGCCCAGCAGAGCTGGGACTCTGCCTGCAGACACCCCGGGCACATCACAGAGGCACAGAGAGCTTCAATCAGCCATTTCTGGGAAGATGCTCAGAAGTGACTGGGGCAGAATCACTCCCAGCCCTTGACACAGGAAGCCTCTGGCTGCAGGACAAGGTAGCAGCAGCTCCTGGATTGATGTCCTAACGCTGGAACATCCCAATGCCTGCAGACTCTGTGAGTACATTCTCTGATTGTTTCTTGTGTAGAGCAGCCAGGAATGCCCAGGGCTGTCGTGCAGAGCAGGGTCCTGCAGCCCAGGATGCTGTGCTGGGGCAGGGACTCTGCTGCCTGCCAGGGACGGCTCTCAGCCAGCCCTGGGAGCTGCCCCAGCACTGCGGGACAAAGTCTGGGTGGAAGGAAAGAGCTTGTATTGCTTGCAAGTGTTCTCCTTGTGTGGTGAGGATGCTGCATTGTTCAAGACTGCTCCCAGCATGTCATTTACTGCAGAATATTTTAAAGTAGAATATACAGGGAGCACAGAAAATCAGGGGCTGCATAAAAGGGAAAATCCTGCTATTTAATCTACTGCTCTCAGTTGCCTGGATGGGAAATTGCACACTGATATTCATCTCTCAGTTCCGAATGAGAAAAATTTTTAAAAATTCTCTCAAATATCAATGAAGTAGTCAGTGAGAGATATCATCACAGGGTCCCTTATAGGCAGCATCAGTGTGTCTTTTCCAGCCACCTCAGGGCTGCTGTGATATTGTCAATAGAGCCTGCAAGGGCAGAGATGACCCTGGGCAGTGCCCTGTGCTGGGAGGGGTCTGCAGGGCAGAGCTGAGCCCCCAGGACTGGACTGTGCTCTGGCAGCACCAACAGGGCCCAGCCCTGGGTACAGGGAAGCAGCTGCTGGCAGGGACAGCTCCAGGCAGCAGAGCCTTGGGCAGACAGTGGGGAGAAAAAGGTCCCAAGCTGGTCTGCGATATTTAAAGTCCTTTCCAAACCATTCAATTATTGTTTTTCTTACAGATCATTATGGCAAGACACTGCAAATATCCAACAGCAGCTCCATCAGCCACTTCCTCCTGCTGCCATTGGCAGACACGAGGCAGCTGCAGCTCCTGCACTTCTGCCTCTTCCTGGGCATCTCCCTGGCTGCCCTCCTGGCCAACGGCCTCATCATCAGTGCCGTAGCCTGCAGCCACCACCTGCACACCCCCATGTTCTTCTTCCTGCTCAACCTGGCCCTCACTGACCTGGGCTGCATCTGCACCACTGTGCCCAAAGCCATGCACAATTCCCTCTGGGACACCAGGAACATCTCTTACACAGGATGTGCTGCTCAGTTTTTCTGTTTGCTTTTCTTTATGTCAGCAGAGTATTTCCTCCTGACCATCATGTGCTACGACCGCTACGTGTCCATCTGCAAACCCCTGCACTACAGGACCATCCTGGGCAGCAGAGCTTGTGCCCACATGGCAGCAGCTGCCTGGGCCAGTGGCTTTCTCTATTCACTGCTGCACACAGCCAATACATTTTCCGTGCCCCTGTGCAAGGGCAATGCCCTGGGCCAGTTCTTCTGTGAAATTCCACAGATCCTCAAGCTCTCCTGCTCCAAATTCTATCTCAGGGAACTTGGGCTCATTGCTGGTAGTGTTTGTTTAGCTTTTGCCTGTTTTGTGTTCATTGTTTTCTCCTATGTGCAGATCTTCAGGGCTGTGCTGAGGATCCCCTCTGAGCAGGGACGGCACAAAGCCTTTTCCACCTGCCTCCCTCACCTGGCTGTGCTCTCCCTGTTCCTTAGCACCTCATTTTTTGCCAACCTGAAGCCCCTCTCTTTCTCTTCCCCATCCCTGGATCTGTCGCTGTCACTTCTGTACTCGGTGGTGCCTCCAGTGCTGAACCCCCTCATCTACAGCCTGAGGAATCAGGAGATCAAAGCGGCAGTGTGGACACTTATGACTGGCTGCTTTCAGGAACATTAAACTGCTGGCCAATTTCTACACATCACTTGTAATAAAAGCCATCTTTGATTTTTCTTGTTGGTTTCATTTTGGAGGTTCTTTTATCTTGCTTTACATTTTATTAATATTGTTCACAAAGAAATGTCACTCTTTGTGCCATTTCTCATTTGGTTTCACTCCACCTTCCCTGTGGCCACAGACTGTGGCAATGTGGGGTTGGCCTCTCAGGGGCTTTAAATGAACTAAAGGATTTCTCTCCCAGCCAATTTTTCTTCAGACATCCCCTTTTGTTTCCTTCTCTGGAGCTCCAGCGGCAATGTCTGTGTGCAGAGCTGGGGCAGATCAGTGCTGGCACAGCAGCTGTGCCCAGCAGCAGCAGCAGCACTTGGTGTTGCCAGTGCTGCTCCCATGCCACTGCCCTGCTGCCCTCCTGCCCCTCGTGTTGCTGCAGGGCCTGAGTGCTCTCAGGGCCAGGCACAACCCTGGGGGTGGCAGTGCTGGGGCTGCAGCAGGAACAGGCCATGGGCACTGCTGGGGCAGCACTGACACCTCTGGGCAGGGCCTGGGGGCTCCAGGCTCCTTGGCCAGGCTCTCTCCACAACACTTGGCCAGGCCAATACTGAGCAGAGAAAACCCCTGTGAGCAGCCCCAGGCTGGCCATGGGCAGGCTGGGGGCAAACAGCATGGCTGGTGCTCTGCAAGGTCCCTTCAAGGGGGAGACCCTGAGAAGGAGCAGCAGAGCAGGGGCTGATCCATCCCCACTGCTGGACAGCCCAGGGCAGTGTCCCAGAGCGTCCTCATGCACCTGCCAGCAACATCCCCCCTCTGCAGCCCTGGCCTCTCCCCCAGCTCACACAGGTGCCACATCCTTGCAGGATGGCTCAGGAGCCCCTGTTTGCATTGCACAGAGCAGGCGTCAGCACCCCCATGGTGCTGCTGTGGGGAGATGGAGCCGAGTGAGCACAAATGCCATCAGCCCCTGGGGCCAACAAGGGCTGGGGGACACCAGGGAAACCACTCAGGTTTGTCGTGACCTCTGAAGTCAGCCAGAAAATTTGTTCCCATGAGCTGTGAGTTTCCTGTCCCACTGCAGACACTGTTGCTCAGAGCCAGGGATGCCTGGCAGCCACCCCCAAACTACACTGAGCATTTCCTTGGCTTCATCTTTGCTTTCTTTACTCTTCCCAGTAAAACATTCATCTTTCTGCCCATCCCTGTCCCCTCCCCTGTATACAGCCCATCCCTGTTTTCCCTGTCCTCTCTGGCCCCACTCCCAAAGCAAAGGCTTGCTGTTGTTCAGGGCCCCAGTGGAAATTTCAGTTCCTGAGTTGGCACCATTGGAACGTCCCTTTGGGAAGCAGGATCATCCTACAAGTGCTTCAGGAATTTTCTGCAGGGTCCTGCAGTGCCTCGTGCTGCTCCCTTGCCACAGGCACCACAGGCCAGGGGGGCACATCTGAGCTGCTGTGTCTGAGTGTGGGGCTCCCTGTTGTGGGCAGTGAGGAGGGGCTGGAGAGGCTCTGCAGGACTGACAGGATGGGCTTTGGGGCTGTGTGGAGAAGATGAGGGACCTGGGCTGCTGGACCTTCTGAAGAGGAGGCCCAGGGCTCATCCTGCAACTGCTCCAGGGGTGGTTTCAGCTAATCACAGAATCAGCCAGGCTGGAAAAGACCTTGGAGATCATCAAGTCCAACCTGTGCCCTGACACCCCTTTGTCTCCTCTGAGCCTTCTCTTCTCCAGGATAAACATTCCCAGAACTCTCAGCCGCTCCTCACAGGGCTTGTGTTCCTGACCCCTCACCAGCCTTGTTGCTCTTCTCTGCACATGCTCCAGCCCCTCAGTGTCATTCCTTAATTTGAGAACTCAGGTCTGGACACAGCACTCGAGGTGCTTCCAAACCTGTGCCAAGCACAGGGGAAGAATCACTGTCCTGCTCCTGCTGGCCTCACCATTCCTGATCCAGGCCAGGTGCCATTGGCTTTCTTGGCCACCTGGGCACATTGCTGGCTCATGTCCAGCCTGCTGTCCATCAGTGCCTTCAGGTCCCTTTCCACCTGGCTGCTGTCCAGCCACTCTGTCCCCAGCCTGGAGCACTGCAGGGATTGCTGTGGGCTAAGTGCAGGACCCAGCACTTGGTCTTGCTAAACCTCACCTTGTTGGATTTGGGCCCTGGATCAGCCTGTCCAGGTCCCTGTGCAGAGCCCTCATACCCTCCTGCAGATCAACACTCTCACCAAACTTGCAGTCATCTGCACATTTGCTGATGGTGCACTCAATGCCCTCATCCAGATCATCAATGCAGATACTGAAATCCACACTGGCTGCCTCTGATCCCTCAGCCATCCTGTAGGTGCCCTGTGATGGCACTCAGGGTGATCTGTTCCATCACCTTGCTGGGCACTGAGGTCAGGCTGACAGGCCTGGAGTTCCCCAGATCCTCCTTCCAGCCCTTCTTGGGGATGGGCTCACATTGGCACCTCCAGTCCTCTGGGACCTCCCTGGTGAACCTGGACTGATGATAAATGATGGGGAGAGCTCATCTACCAGCTCTCTCATCACCCTAGGATGGATTCCATCTGGTCCCAGAGACACCTGTGAGCATCTGAATGGCTCAGCAGGTCCCCAGCTGCTTCCTCCTGGATTTCAGGGAGTCTGTTCTGCTCCCCTTCCCCATCTACCAGCTCAGGAGATCACTTGTCCTGAGGACAAGATGTCTTATACTTGAAAACTGAGGCAAAGAAGGGGTTAAATTCCTCAGACTTTTCTTCATCTTTGGCAACCATATCTTCCCACAATAAGGAATGGAGGTTCTCCTTGTCCCTGCTTTTCCTGCTAATGTGTTTATAAAATAAGTTTTTTTATCCTTCACAGACACGACCAGGCTATATCCTCATTGAAGTTTCACCTCTTATTTTTCTGGATGACCTAACTACATCAATAAACACTTCCTGAGTTGCCTGCCCTTCTGTTCCAAAGATGATGCAGCCTCTTTTGTCCCTGAGTTCCTGGAAAAAGCTCCATGCCCAGCCAGACCAGTTATTTTCATTGCTAACTGACTTTTGGCACATGGGACAGGCTGTTTCTGCTCCCTCAAGATTTCTTTCTTGAAGTGTCTCCATCCTTCCTGCAATAGTTTGTTTCCCTTAAAAAAATCAGCAGACCTCAGAGCGGCACCTGGGGGTCCAGGAGGGCACTTGGAAATCACGGAGGAGAATCTGGGGCCCTTCGGGGTCCGGGCGGGCACTGGGAGGGCTCTGACGGGGCTCTCTGGGGAGCGGGGGATGATGGGAGTTGTAAACACGGGTATAGTACAGTTTAATGGGGCTGCGGAGCATCATGGGAGCTGTAGGCACTGCTGCAATGACTCCCTGGGAGGCACGGGGCATGATGGGAGATGAAGTCTTACCTGGAATGGCATTTTACCGAAACCGCGGAGCATGATGGGAGCTGTAGTCCCGGAAGTAGATCTTGTGGAGAGCTTGGGGTCCAGGAGGGCACTGCGGAGACACTTTTGCCTCTGAACGGCGACTTGAGGTCCTCAGAGGGGAACGGGTACGGTTCGTGAGAGCTTGGAGGGATCTTGGGTGGCTCTAACCGGGCTCTTTAGGGTGCGGGGCACGGCAGGAATTTTAGGTGACTGACTGGGTTATGAGGTGCTCTGAGCTCGCAGGAGATGGCAGGAGATGAATTCCCAGAAGCGGCTGTAACGATGACCTGCAGGCTTGGGAGCGTTCATGGGAGAATTTTGGGACCTTTTTGGGAGGTTCCCACATGGGCACTGAGAGGACACTTGGGGATCCTGGAGGTTCTGGAGGAAATCTATTTGACACATGAGGGGGGGAATACCGGGGTTCAGTGGAGCGCGGGGCATGACGGGTATTGTAGTCCCAGCTCCAATAGGGCTCTATTTTGCTGCAGGGCATGACGGGTATTGTAGTCCTGGCTCCAATGGGGCTCTATGGGGCCGCGGGGCATGACGGGAGTAGAGGCAGAAAGGAAAGATGGTGCCAGCTCCAGGCACCACCCCTGAGGCCCCTGTCACCAGTGCTGAACGTCCTTGGTGGCACGTTGGGCTGGCACACACCTGAGGAGTGTGTCTGTTTTCCATAGGGAAAATTAGGAGTTTTAGATTGATTCAAAAATAACTACAAGGAAAAATTCATCTTTCCCTGAGGGCAGCCAACTATCCAATAGAAGCAGGTCCCAGGTGAGTGAGGGCAGACAGGATGGGGTTGGGAATGTGGAGCAAGATTGTCCACACTGGGTCAGACCACAAGGCACAGCTTGTCTGAGCAGGCCAGACCTTCTGGGGAGAGACCCTGGATCAATATCAATCACAGAATGCTGCAATCACCTCTGCTTTAAAGAGAATTGTTATAAAATCCATCCTATAAAATAGGAACGGATATTTTTAAGAAGCACTTTGAAGTATTTTTCCATAACTATTGTAGGAAATGTTTCTAATGAAGTGCACCAGGCCAGAGGGAAATTAAGACAGAGCCATGGTTTGTTGGGAAACCTCTCAAGAACTCCAAGTGAGAATCAAACTCCAAAGTTTCTTCAAGTTTTAATGGTTCCCAGGGAAGAACAGGAGTGAGAAAGTGTCCCCAAGCCACAATCAGAGCAGAGAACTGGAGGCAGAGATGACAGGTGGGGACAAAGAGAAGCCAAGTCTTGGTGCCCTGGGGCACAGCAGGGTCTGTGCCACCAAGGGCTGGGAGGAGACACCTTGTCCTGAGCCACTGGGGCCTCCTGGCACAGCCCCAGCAAGGCTGGGCACTGTCACCCCTTGTGCTGCCCTCAGCATTCCCCCCCCCACATCCCAGTGGCCTCAGGGATCTGCTGGGACCAGTCCCTGGGGAGCCTCAGTCAGGAATGGCCCTGAGGGCTCCTTCATGCTCCCAGGATTGCAGGTTTTCCAAAGGACTTTGGGTTTTGCTTTTGCCTTGGAGTCTCTGAGAGATTTGTGCAATCATGGCCTCCAATTATCTGCTTTAATTAGTCTCTTGAGAGGCTTTGTTAGTAACAACACTCAGTGGGGCTCATTAATGCTGCAAGGTACTCCAGCTTTCTAAGGTACTTTTCTTTTTCCTTTCTTTTCTGAGAGGTTTTTGGGCAATCATGGCCTCCAGTTTTCTCCTCCAAGGAGTCCATGAGGAGCCTTTGTAGGGGATGGACCTCAGTGGAACCCATTAATGCTTTGAGACACTTTGGGTTTTTTTCTGCCTTGGGTTCCTGGAAAGGTTTGTGCAATCTTCTCTCAGGCCCTGAGATTCAAGGACTCAGCACCAAATGCATCTTGGGGCTAATTTTAAAAGCAAACCATGACAAACATGACAAACCATGGCTCTGCTTTGATTTCCCTCTGGTTGAGAACATATCCAGCAATTTGTTAGACTGAGTATTTTGGCTGCTTTGATCTTGACATTTTCATGAGTAATCCTTTGTAATACTCTAGAGGATTTTGTGGCAAAGAATGATGTTGGCTGACTATGAAGATACATTTTACAGGCATAATCAGTTTTTAAAGACACAGTTCTACATTCTTTTTCCTCAATCTCATTTGAGTTAGGAACAATATCTCTGTTGTCCACAGAGCTCACACCTGTTTAATTCCAGAATAATGTCCCCAAGGCCCTTTTCTGTTCAGCTGTACCGTGCTGTCTGTGGATGGCAAGGCTTGGTGGGTCCTTTCCCCTCCGGCTGGAGAAGTGCCTGGTCCCAGTCCCTGAGGGCACCCAGACTTCTGGATGGAATTTGTGTGGAAGTGCCTCAGTGTCACATCAGCCTTCTCATGGAGCCCTGTGGATCAGAGCATTTTCCAAAGACCTGTTGGGACAAACAGGGAGATTTGGTTCTACAGGATCTGTAAAACAATATCCCGTAACATCCACTTGTTCTGGCACAGAGCACTTGGCTGCAGGGATATATTCCCATCCTTTTCACCCAGGTTTCAGAATTCAAAGTGTTGTGTTTCCCCAGAACTGTTCTCTCAGCTGTCTCAGGAGGGCCATTTGGCCTCTGCACCCACACTCTGGCTCCATTATTAGGACTGGTGCATCCAAACCCTTTATCTCTATGAACAGCAGTGGTTTGAGGTGAATGTCCTTTTTTCATGGTTGTTTTAAAAACTGCAATATCAATAATTATGGTACCTTGCCATGGAATTGAATCATCCAATCGTTCACTACTGTTTAACAGAATTACTTCAATTTCTCCTTGATAATCTGCACTGATTACTCCTCCCAAAACATGAACACTTCAAGGCCAAGCTCGAGTGAGCATTTATCAAACCAAAGTGTCCTGGAGGAATCTGAATTCCTGTTCTGCTATTGATCATTCTCATTTGCTTCTGATTTATCCTAGCTAGTTCTAATGCATAAAGGTCCAGCTCTGCAGCCTCTGGGTGTCCCTGTCAGGGGCCATCACACCCAGAATAATTTCCCAGGCAGTCCAAGTCTCACTGACCATGGCTGTATTTCCAAATTTGGTGCAGTCAAATGCATCACCTGGCGGTTTCCATTTTTTCCATAGTTAAGGGTATGGAGCACATCTGTGAGATGGGATTTTCATTGCAATAAATTCCCACCAATTTTTTCAACTGCTCTTTTATCACCTGTTCAATTAATTCTGCAGCTTGTGGGTGGTCTGGTGTATGAAAAACCCAGCAGTCTTACTCACTTTATTTTTTCACAGGAACAAAGAAAGCATTCCACATCCTAGTGTCAGCAAACCCTATAAAAAATGCCAATTTCATCCCTTCCTCCTTCATTCTTTGTATATAATCTCACAGAGTTCACCAGTGATGTTTGGGTGCGGGCCAGTAATTTTGTGTAGAGTACTAAGTGTTACATCCCTGAGCAGCCAAAGCTAACAAATTAGTATTTGGAGCATTATTTTGCAATGTCATTATATATATATGTGAAAGTATATATATCAAATTTTTATTTTACATATATATATATATATTTAATATGTATTATATATGTATATAATTATTGATTATAATATTACTCTATCTTTTGCACAAACGAATCCAAGTTCAATATTAAAAGCCTTTTCTGTCACTCCATGTAGGAGCATTTTGACAGCAATCATTCTCTCTGTTGGTGCTGTTTTTGAGATCCCATTAATAAAATTCATCCTCATCTTCCCAAATACACAAGGGCTTTTCATTTTTCCATATTTCAACACACCCAGCGGTTCAGCTTCTTTTAGCTGACTTCCCAATTGTTCTCATTGTGCTCTGACCAGCAAACTCTAGGGAAGGTTTTCCCTCTACCTGGGAATTTCAGACAGGACTGATTTCTTACATTTACATTTAAAAAGCAACGTTTTGTGGTGTTCTAGCCAGACCACACCAGTTTGTTTTACCAGTGGGCAGGGTCAGCAGCAGAGCACAGACACCAAGTTCAGAAATCAGTGTCATTTACTGTAGCTCATTCTGGTTTCATTCTCCTCTTGGGTCACTCCCACAGCCTGGCCAGGGCTCAAGGAGGAACCAAGGGACCTGACTTTGATCACAAACCCTCAGCATGGCCAGATGTCAGATTTTATGGCCTTGCCCAGTTTCTAAATACAGAAAGGTCAATATATGTTTTACTAATGAGTGGATACAGCTATCAGAGTGTTAACGACCATGCATATTTCGGTAATTAGTGGATACAAAGATAACCTTTGGTTGGAAGGTTTATCCAGAGGTTGTCTTTGGCTCAGGGCCTGTTGTCCAGGCCTTGGAACTTCAGGGATGTGCTTTACTGCTGGGCTTGACAGTGCTGGGTGAATGACTGGACACAATGTGCTCAGAGGTCTTTTCCAACAGAAAAGATTCTAAAATTTCAGGATGTTATCTACTGGATTCAGCCAGGTCTATGTTGGCAGCATTGCTTTGGTCCAAAAGTCCCCTCTTGGTCACCTCTTGTGGCCTAAGGCTTCAGCTCCTTTAGGTTTTGGTGCTAAGCTGCTCATGCTGAACAAGACAATATGGACAGAAAAAATACATAAATAAATAAATAAAAAGTTCATCCAATTCCTTCTGGGACACTGAGAGGGGAGGCTGTGAAAACAAGAGCATTGTTTGGTGTCACCTCTGTACCCTTCACCCCTTTCAGCACTTTGAACCAGCAAAGAGCTTTCTCCAAGGGTGCAATGAAGCAGCTGTTCCTGCTATTCCCAGGTCTGGCTCTTCCCAGTCTCTGACCTTGACTGGTTTTGTCCCTCTTGCTGTGCCCTCTGTTCCCCCTGTGCTCAGTCGCTGCTGCCCAGGGCTGTGGAACTGGCACAGATCAAGGGCTCCAGCCCCTCCTTTTTCTGCCCTTGCACCTGCCTGGGCACAGCAGCCTTTTCCATCTGGAAGCTCTATATGGACAGGGAGTCCCCACCTCTGTTCCTTGCACAACCTCCAGGAGCCCAGAGCTGCCATCTCGAGTCCCTGCTGGCACTGGGGGCTCCCAGGTGCCCCAGGCTGCAGTGACACCACTGCACAGGGGAGGGAAGAGTGGCAGTGGCTGTGCTGAAAGTCAGCTCCATGTGCTGCTGCTGCTGCTGCTGCTGCTGCTGCTGCTGCTGCTGCTGCAGGGGTCATTTGTCCAGCCCTGCCCCAGAGTCAGGGATCAGATCCAGGCACTGCTGCTGCTCCCTCAGGATCCGTGAGATGGGGAACATATATGGTTGTGAAAATTCAGGATTTTAGAAGCCAATAATATGCTTAAGCATGTGGAGGGGAAATAGATCACATGGAGAAATATGGAGTATCTAACAAACCACATAGGAGCTAAGTTACCAGGAAAAAAAACATTAAGATAAGATATATTGCGAAAACTCAGCAATGCAACACCTAGGGGTTACACAAGTCTGGCAAAGCAGAAACCTGAAGCTCCAAAAACCAGCCAGTACGAGACAAGTGTTTTTCAGTGGGGCAGGTTAACCTGAGGAAGAGCCAGACTTGCACTTTGCCTTCCCAGAAGCAGAGGTCAAACAGCAATCACCAAGGAAGATATACAGCCTTCATCCCAAGGACCACCAAACATGACAGCAGGAAGTGTGGCTGCTAATTATAATCCAAAGTGAGAGAAGGCAGAGTGGGCAGGGAGATGGGGGCTTGTGGGATCCATGTGTATTTATACCTGGAACCTGTCTGACCAAGTACACATGGTTTGGAGAAGATATCCCCACCATGTGTCCCAGCTGGCAATGAAACATACGCTCTACATTTTTGGTGTCAATTCCTGATTCCCAAAATCAGTGTGACACTCCAGATGCTCATGGAACCAAGGGCCAGTGTGACACAGCAGGGGCTCATGGAAACAAGAGGCCATTGTGAGCCTGGGGGACTGTAACACACCAGAACACTGAAGTGCTGGGGGTGACTAAAGGTTCCTTTACTCAAGTTTGGTACACAGGAGAAAACCCAGCCAGAAATTCTCAATAAGTCAAAATGACACAAAAACTTTACTGGAAAAGTATATAAAATTAAGGAACTCTTGAAAAGGATTTAATACAACATCCAATTCAACACAAAGCACTCACCATAGCAGGAACTTCATTATCTTAACCTCATTTAACCTAGAAGCCTTTAAACACTTCAGTTGCTTTGGTACCCAAAATTGTTCCATATAAAGAGTATTAGGAGAGGAAAGAAAGAGAGAGAGAAAGAAAGACAGAAGCTCTGTAGAAAGACACACACATGGCTGCCAACTCCTCGGGTTCCATTGTGGGTGAGACACAGACCCCAGCAGAAGGCAGGGTACAGACCATGGGCTCAGTGCCTGCTCCATGTTTTGACCCTCTGGGCCTTTGTGGGTTTCCCCCAGGTGGGACTTGTGATTGCTCAGGCAATCAGAGCCTGGGTCAGCACCAGCCCACTGTGTGACTGACAGCTCATCCTGAGGTGTCTGGGACATTGATCTCATCCAGCCTCTGACAGTGACCATGGTGACACTGCAGAACCTCATGGAACCATGGGTCAGTGGTGACAATGTGGGTCCAAGTTGAGACACTGTGGAAACTCAGGGAACCAAGGGGCCCCAGTGACACTGGTGCCTCATGGAATCAGGGGGACCCTTGTGAAACTCAGGAGTCCCATGGAACCAAGGGTCTGTGATGAAACCATGGGGCCTTGTAGAACCAAGGAACCATGTGACACAACTGGGCCACATGGAACCCAGGGTCCATGGTGACACTGCAGAAGCAAGAAAAGCATTGTGACAAGGAGAATATTGTAACAAGAAGAGTATTGTGACACTAGAGGGACTCATGGAAGTAAGGAGAACACTGGTACATATTGGAGCCCTGTGGAACCAAGGCAACCGGAAACAGGTCTGTCTGGCTGGGCCTCCTGGGGCCACCTGACAGGTCTGGCTGACCTTGGCATGTCGAGGGCTGTTGCTAATCAGCCCCTCAAGTACTGGGGCTCTGTGATTTCCTTCCTGTGAAAAAGAACCGTCCTTCTCGTTGAAGTGGCCATGGTCAAAATTTGGATTCCTTCTCCTAACTTCCTTATATGCAAAGATTGTTGCCAGATGAAATCTGTCAAGACAGAAAGATCTGGCTGGTTTGGCTACCCAAGGGTCACTTCTCATCTGCCTTTGAAACACTGGGACCCATGTGCTTTTCTTTCTTATGGGGAAAAAAACTCCACCTTTGACATCCAGGCATCCATGGCCAAATTTGGGATTCCACCTCCAGAATTCCTTATATCCAAGGATAACTCCAAGACAAAAGCTGCCATGACTGACAAGTCTGGCTGGCCTTGGCTTCCTGACAGCTGGCTCTCATCTGCATTTTGAAACACTGGGGTTCGGTGCTTTCCTTCCTAATGAAAAGAACTCTCCTTCCATGCCAGGCACTCATGGTCAAAATTGATATTGCACCTCCAAAAATTCCTGCATCCAAGGATTACCCCAGATGAAAGGTGCCAGGAGAGACAGGTCACGTTGGCTTGGCCTATGGTGCTCACCCCTCATCTTCTTCCAAAATATTTGGGCTTTGCACTTTTCTTTCCTATGAAAAGAAACATTCACCTTGACCAGGTGCCCATGGCCAAAATTGGGATTCCACCTCCAAAACTCTGAACATCCATGGATTGCTTCCAAGTGAAAGCTGCCAGGACAGACAGGTCTGGCTGCCCTTGGCCTCTTGGAGGCTGCCTCTCCCCTGCTTTTGAAACACTGGGGCTCAGTACTTACCTTCAAATGGAAAAGAATGATGATTCTTGTCAAGGTGTTTGTGGTCAGAACTGGGATTCTGCCTCGCAAATTCTGTATGTCCAAATAATTTCTCCCAGGCAAAAGCTGCCAGGACAAAATGGTCTGGCTGGCTTGGCCTCCCAGGAGCCACCTCTCTCCTTTTCTGCCTTTGAAATACCGGGGCTCGGTGCTTTCCTTCCTATGGAAAAGAACCAACCCTCTTATCAATGCAGAAATGGCCAAAATTGGGATTCCACCTCCAAAATTCTATGTATCTGAGGGTTACTTTCCAACAAAAGTTTCCAGGACAGAATTCAGGCTGCCTTTGGCCTCTGATGGCCGCCTTCCATCTGCATCTGAAACACCAGTGTTCCATTCTTTCCTTCTTATGGTAAAGAGCTCTTTCTCCTCCAGGCGTTAATGCCCAAAATTGGTATTCCACGTCTGAAATTCCATATATTCAGAGATGATTACCAGTCAAAATTGCCAATACAGTCAAGTCTGGCTGTCCCAGTGCATCTGATGACTGCCCTTCATCTGCCCCTGCAACACTGGGGCTCAGTTGTTTCCTTCCTATAGAGACCATTGTGACATTGTGGGGACATCAAGGAACCATGGAGACCATTGTGACACTGCAGGGTACCATGGATCCAAGGGGCCATTGCGACATTGTGGAGCCTCATGGAAGCAAGGGGACATTGTGACACTGCAGAAGCAAGGTGACACTGAGGGACCTCGTGGAACCAACAGGACATGGAACAGATCTGGCTGGTCTGGTCCTCCCAGAGGCCACCTGGCAAGTTTGACTGCTCCTCACGAGTCGAGAGTTTCTTCTCAACAGCCGTTGAAGCACTGCAGCCATGTGCCTTCCTTCCAATGGAAAAGAATCATCTGTCCTACCAGGCGCCCATGGCCAAAATTTACACTGTCCCTGAAAAATTCCCTATATGCAAGGGTTCTCCAGACAAAATTGGCCAGGATGGGACAGAGATCTCTGTCTGCTCGTGGTCTCTAGTGGTCACCTCTCATCTAAAAGAAGCCCCGAGGAAAGTATTTGAGCAAGTTTGACTACTAGAACATCAATGATTCTCTCATCCTCTGAAAAATTCAGATGCCCCTCTGATCATATGTGCCTTTTTTTCCTCATGGTGTATTATGCATGAAATAATTTTTCAGCTAAATAATATTATTCTTTTCACTCTACCAGTGTTATCTGACACTAAACACCTCCTCTACCTGTGGGTGCAAGTCACCTGCATAAACAAACACATTAAAGAATCCAGCAGGAATTATTTGTCTCTGCTCCCGTCTGTCACATCTCCTCTGGAGCTGGAGGTGCAGCTGTGGTGCCCACAGCAGCCCTGGGGCTCTGTGCCCCATGACCTCCCTGCTGGGCAGCCTCTGCCAGCTCCTGCACAGCCTGTGGCACCTGTGGGCTGCACTGACAGCCCTGCCCCGGGCTCTGCCAGGCTCTGGGCCAGCAGAGAGGCCAGGCAGGGCTGGCCATGGCCAGGAACAGGCCCTGAGCCCCGCAGGAGGATGGAGCTGGGCCACAGCCAAACTCAGCCCAGGGCAAACCTGGGCTCAGCAGCCAGGGCTGGGGACAGAGGCTGGCAGTGACAAATGTCCTGGGCCCCTCCCTGCTCTGTGCATGCCACCAAGGGCACAGAGCAGCCTCCTCTCTCAGCCACTTGCCTGTTTCCAATGCCTTCCCCAGGCACTGGCTCTGCTCCACAAGGGCTGGGCTGAGTCCTGCCCCTGCACGCTCAGCCAGGCTGAGATGGACACTGCTGCTTTCTCTGGCAGGCTCTCTCAGGCCAGCCCAGCTCCCTGCAAGCTGTGCCAGCTGCCCTGAGCTCTGTGCAGCACCAAGGGCCTCTCCCCAGCACAGCCCAGCCGACTCTGGCCCCACAGCTCTGCTCAGGGCAGGGGGCTCTGGGCAGTGGCCCCACGGCCTCAGCCCCTGGCAAGGGCACAGCAGCAGCTGCAGCTCAGACAGGACTCAGCCCCAGCCATGGGCAAGGTGCTTGGCCAAGGCAAAAGAAGGCTCCCTGTGTGCCCTGCTCCCCTCTCCCTGAGCTGCTGAGAGCTCTGCAGCCCCTGCTGCCATCCCATCTGCCCAGGCCAGCACAACAGCCCCGGCCTTGGGGCCCTCCAGAGCTGCTCCTGCTCCAGGCCCAGGGCCCATCCCAGAGCTGGGGCAGCCACAAAGCTGTGCCCATTTCTGTTTATTCCTGCTCTGATGAGGATGGATCCTCAGCCACTTGGAGCTTGCTGATGAAATTTACTACTCCGGAGGCATTTTTTTCTTGAGCTCTTCAGTTCAGGAATTCAGTTACAAAGGCCAAATAAACATTTGTTCAAAATACCCAAACAAGAAAAGCCCTTGAGAATAATCTAAGTTTCCAATTCTTCTGTGGTTAATTAGACAGATTTTAGAAGTGTATTGCAAGTGAATATACTATATTGAAAGCAATCTAAAGAAAACTGTTTTGTCCTGTAAGGTTTTCTTTTCCTGTTTCTAGAATGATACCATTAATGTCCAATTGATATTGACCCCCCTAGCACCTTCTTATGCAGCCTGAATAGGTATGATAATCAAGATCCTTCATGGCTGAAAATCAACACTTTTTCTTCACTGCTTCTCCACCATTTCCCTCATCCAACCCCTGGGACTCCTATGGATCAGGAATGGTGTAGCCAGCAAACCAGGACAGTGACTCTTCCCCTGTGCTCAGCACTGGTTGGGCAGCACCCCGAGTGCTGTGTCCAATTCTGGGCCCCCCAATTTAGGAAAGACATGGAGGGGCTGGAACATGTTAGGAGACGTGCAGCAGGGCTGGTGAGGGGTCTGGAACACAAGGCCTGTGAGGAGTGGCTAAGGGAGCTGGGAATGTTTATCCTGGAGTAGAGGAGACTCAGGGTAGACCTTATCACTCTCTACAGCTTCCTGCCAGGAGAGTTCAGCTGAAGAGGGATGGGCTGTTCTCCCAAGAAACAATGACAGGACAAGAGGACACAGCCTTAAGCTGCACCAGGGGATGCATAGGTTGGACATCAGGAAATTTTTTTCACAAAAACAGTGATTGGGCATTGCATTGTTCTGCCCAGGGAGGTAGGTGAGTCACCATCCTCGAAACTGTTTCAGGAAAGACTGCATGTGGCACTGATAGCCAAGGTGTGGGTGTTAGGTTGCTTTGGGTCACCGGTCGGACTTGATGCTCTCAAAGGTCTTTTCCAGCCTGGCTGATTCTCTGAAACCACCCCTGGAGCACTTGCAGGATGAGCCCTGGGCCTCCTCTTCAGAAGGTCCAGAAGCCCAGGTCTCTCAGCTTCTCCACACAGCCCTAAAGCCCATCCTGTCAGTCCTGTAGAGCCTCTCCAGCCCCTCCTCACTGCCCAGAACAGGGAGCCCCACACCCAGACACACCAGCCCTGATGAGACTCCCTGGCCTGTGGTGCCTGTGGCAAGGGAGCAGCAGGAGGCACTTCAGGACCCTGCAGACAATTCCTGAAGCACTTGTAGGATGATCCTGCTCTGTAGGGGACATTCCCATGGTGTCAGCTCAGGAACTGAAATTGGGATTGGGGCCAGAGAGGAAAGGGCAAACAGGGATGGTCTGTTTGAAAGGGAGGGGATAGGGGTGGGCAATAGGAAGGAGTCTGGACCAGGGAAGAGTTAAGAAAGCAAAGGTGAAGCAAAGGGAATGCGCAGGGCATTTTGGGGGTGGTTACCAGGTAGCCCTGGCTCTGATAAGAACATCTGCAGTGGGACAGGACATTCACAGCTCATGGGAACAAACTTTCTGGATGATTCAGGGTCCACAACAAATCTGAGTGTTTTCCCTGGTATCCCCCTGCCCTTGCTGGCCCCAGGGGCTGATGGCATTTGTGCTCACTCAGCTCCATCTCCCCAGTTCTCTCCAGGGCCCTTCCAGGCCCTACCTGTACACCCAGTCCCTCTCAGTGCACTTTAGTTCAATGCCCAATCCCTTCCACGTCTCCTGTGTCATCCACAGTATGTGCTAGTGTCTCCCAGCCATCCCCACAGTGTTCCCAGTGTTTCCAGTTTGTCCCAATATCCCCGCGTTTCACTCACAGTATCCCAAATTCGCTCTAGTACAAGCAAGTATCACTCCCAGTATGTCCTGCTATGTCCCAGTGAGTCTCTGTGTGCCCCCACAATCCATCCCAGTCTTCCCAGATTCCCACTCAGCATTCCCAGTGTTCCCAGGTTGTCCCATCCTCCCCAGTGTCAATCTGAGTATGTCCTAGTGTCTCCCACAGTGTTTCCAGTGTTCCCCAGTATGTCCCAGTCCTCCCCAGTGTTTCCAAGGAAACTCAAGCTTCTCACAGTTGCTGTGGCCCCCAAACCCAGCAGTGGGGTCAGTGCAGTGTCCATGGCCACAGCCCCTGGCAGTGGCCAGTGCAGGTTGGGATGATGATCCACCCTCACAGCTGGCCCAGAGCAGCTCTGCAGTGGTTTTGGTGGCACCTTGGGTTGGCACACACCTGAGGAGTGTGTCTGTTTGCAGTGGGGGAATTTAGGAGTTTTAGATTCCTTCAAAAAGAAAAGAAAAAACAAAAAGCAGAAACATGTCTTTTTCTGAATGCAGCCAGTTCTTCAGGTCCCAGATGAGCGAGGACAGACAGGATGTGGTTGGGGAATGTGGAGCAAGGTTGTCCAGACTGTGTCAGACCTCAAGGCACAGCTTCTCTGAGCAGGCCGGACCTCCTGAGGAGAGACTCTGGACCAACATCAGTAACTGAATGCTGCAATCACCTCTGCTCTGATGAGAACAGATATAAAATGCACACTTTAAAATAGGAATGGATATTTTTAAGATGCTCTTTATAATATTTCTCCATAACTGGAGTTGAAAACCATCATGATGAACTGCACTGGACCAGAGGGAAATCAAGGCAGATCCGTGGTTTGCAGCACTTGCTAGATCCCAATGAGCCCCATGGTGCTTTTGGTGCTGCCAAGGAGCTCCAAATAATATTTTGGAAATATTGGCTCTTTCTGCAGCACTTCTTTGCCAGGAGCCTGGCCCAGCTCAGAAGTACAGACACAGCTCAAGGATTTCAGTGACCCTATTGGAAGTTGGGACTGAGTCCCTGAACATCAGCCCTTGAGAGGGACTTGAAGAAATCTCTCGAGAATTCAAAGTCAGATTCAAACTCCAAAGTTTCTCCTACTTTCAGTGAGCCCCACTGATAAACATGAAGGAGGTTTCCCAAGGGTCGAATTAGAGCAGAAAATTGATGACAATGATGTCAGGTTGTAAAAGACAGGGTAAAGAAGGAAAAGAAACCTCAGGAATTCAAAGTCAGATTCAAAGTCCAGTGTTTCCTGATGTTCTAATTGGTGCCACTGAGGGATATGACTGAGAAAGTGTCCCCAGGTGCGGTTTTTTCTTTATTTACGTTACTTTTTAAAGTGTGACTTTATTGCTTTTATGATACATTTTTAAACGCATGGGCTTATTGTTTTATGCACTATTTTTTTGTGGGGATATTTTTCTTTTTCCAAATGAAGCAGAGAAACAGGATTTCTGAGATTCTTTAAAAAGTGTGTTTTGTTGTTTTTTTTTTTTTAATTTTCTGTACAGGCAGAAAGCATGAATTTGTCATACAGATGGTGACAGCATGGCTTGCAAGTCACAAGACTTATTGCTAGAAGGTCATTTAAGGATTTATTAACCAATAAACACTGTCAACAGATATTAACATTTCTAATTCAATACTAAGTCATTTTGTCTTGTTGACTCATGAACTTCTTTAGCCAATTATATCACTACACACAAACTTACATTGCTGTACTCTAAAACTACCTTTATTTTTTCTATATCTTGAATTCCAAAGCTAAATCTATCTCTACTTAACACTGTTTAATTCTAAACTTTGGCTTACAGACCAAATATTCTGAGAATCCCTTGAATTTGGAATTCCAACACCCAGGTTCCATTTAGAGCAGAACACTGGAGGCAGTGATGACAGGTGGAGACAAACAAGGGAAAGGTGTCTCTGATGCTGAGCAAAGCTGGATGTATCTCATGTATCCATAGGACCAAGGCCTGAGCCCCAGCCCCTGGCAGGGCAGATCCTGTCCCTCCTTCATTGCTCAGGGCTCTTCCCGGGCCACTGGGCTCTGGGATGTGCAATGCCAAGGGCAGGACCATGGGGCGACCCCTGCCAGGCTGTGAGCAGGGACAAGGAGGCAATGAGGCCCCAGCACAGCAAGGCTCACTTGTCCTCTGCTGGCCTCAGGCCCAGGGCCAGAAGCCATGGCCCAAGTGCTGCAGCAGTTTGCTCTGGCAGGGCCTTTCAGCTGCTGCCCATCCCTGTGCCCTCTGCAGCCCAGGCTGTCCTATGGTGTCCATGCCCTGTGCCTTTGTCCCTGCAGGCTGTTGTCATCCCCCGACTGCCCCACCTTGCTGGTCCCTTCCTTTGCTGGCAGCTCTGTGTCCTGCCTGCCTCTGCCTGGCCACACAAAGCCTTGGGCTGCTACAGACCCCTTTTGGGTGATGTGTTGCACAACAGCCCTGCCCTGGCACAGAAAATCCTTTCTCCTTCTGTTCAGTCCAGACTGCCTCAACTTGGCATCAATCCTTCCTTTCTCTGTCTGTTTTCCACTATGTCAGAATGATCCACCATCTCTAAAATGGCCCTTCAATCCCTCCCAGGGCTCTCCTCTGCTGTCCTCAGTCCCCACTCCACTGAGCACAGAGATCCTTTGTTCCTATATAGTGGTCATTTGCTGGAGGCCTCCAAACCCCACCTCCAGAGACCTCTGGGCCCTCTCCAAGGCGTTTTCAAATGAAAATATTCAGCTCATAGTGTAAGAAAATCACCAGAGGAACAAGGCCAGCCAGACCTCTCTGTTTTGGCTACTTTTGTCTGGGAGAAGTCCTTGAATAGATAGAATTTAGGTAGCCAAATTTTAATTTTCTCCATGGCCCCAGGATGAGAAGACCTGCTCTTTTCCATTGGAAGGAAAACACAGGGCCCCAGTGCTCCAGGGGCTGATGAGAGACAGCTCTCGAGATCTCAAGGTCAGCTGGATCTGTCAAGTCACCCCTGGGAGGCAAAACCAATCAGACCTGTTCCATCTCCCCTCCGCTTCATGAGGCCCCACAGTGTCACAATGTTCTCCTTGCTTCTGCAGTGTCAAAATGGCCCCTTGTTTCCATGAGGCCCTGCAGGGTCACAATGGCCCTTTGGTTTTGTGGGCCCCCATAGTGTCACTATGGTTTCCATGGTTCCATGGGGTCTTGCAATGCCACAATGGTCTCCATGGATCCACGGTGTCCTGCAGGATCACTGTGTCCCTTTGGCTGCACGAGGCCCTGTAATGCAGCAATGGCCTCTTAGTTCCACAAAGCCCTGCTGCTTCACACCAGCCCTTTGGGACCCTGCAGCCCAGCAGTGCCACAGTGATGTCCTTGGTTGCACGGGGTCCCCTCTGTGTCACAATGGTCACCATAGGAAGGAAACAACCGAGCCCCAGTGCTGCAGAAGCAGATCAGAAGCAGTCAACAGAGGCCAAGGACAGCCAGACTTGATGGTATTTGCAAACTTTTTCTTGGAGTAATCCTCGGAGAAATGAAATTTTCATGGCAGAATACCATTTTCAGACATGGACATCTGGAGTAAAAGGATGGTTCTTTTCCAAAGGAAGGAAAGCACAGAACACTGGTGCTTCAGAGGCAGATAAAAATAGGCCATCAGAGGCCATGGCCATCCAGACCTCTCTGTTCTGGCAGCTTTTTCTGAAAGCAATCCTTGGATACATGGAATTTCAGAGATGGATTCCTAATTTCAGCTCTATCTGCACTGATGAGCGGGACAGTTTTTTCCCATAAGAAGGAAAGCACTGAGCCCCAGTGTTTCAAAATCAGGTAAGAGCCAGCCCCCACGAGGCAAAGGGCAGCCAGACCTGTCTGTCCTGACACCTTTCATCTGGGGGAAATCCTTGGACATAGGGATTTTTGGAGGTTGGGTGCCTGGAATGGAAGAAGAGTTTTTTCACTGGGAAACACTCCAGTATTTCAAAGAGAGATGGGAGCCTGCGCTCAGGAAGCCAAGGCCAGCCAGACTTGTCAGTCATGGTCTGAGAGCTGTCCTTGGATTTAGGGAATTTTGGAGATGTCACAGTGTGACTTTTGTTTTGCCAATTCTAATATATTTAATTTCTTTTGGAGATAGGATTTAGGAGGATAGGCAAGGCAGGCTTAAAACTTAAAAAGCTACAAGAAGAAATTTATTAATAACAGAAAAAGAATTCAGAATAAGATTCCTAGATTGTTCCCTCATCCCCCTTCCTTCATTACACATTCCTTAACAACAACATATGGAGAACACTTCAGTCTGTTATCTACTTAAATAATCATTTCAGTTCACTTAAGATAGAAAAGTTCCTTTTTTAGTTTAGGCTTAGGGGGTGTCTTCACCTTCACAATCTTCATCTGCCCAGGAAAATAGTGCAGATTATGACTCTCCTCTCATTTTCACAGTCCTTCCAGAGCTGTGCTATGGGTTATGTTACACACTTGGGGTGCCACTTTTAAAGCAAGGCTGCTGAAAAACAAAATTCTCTTCATCTTCTTCTCTATCAAATGTCTCTGCTCATATTTCAGTCCCAGAACAGAGAGAGCTCCATTTGCCCAAGGCAAAAAGTCTTCTTCTCAAGCATCCAAACCTCCCCAAGTATATTTCACAGTTTAAAGGAATTTTAGTGTAGTCACATTCCCCTTTGCCCACAAAAAAGGTTTTCAGCTACTTATCAGTTGCATCTTTTAAATCTCTTCCCACCAGGAACTTTATCTTCATTCCGCTGACCTCTGTAATCTCTCTGTAATGATTTATTTCTTCTCATTCACGGGAGCTCAGGAGATCAAGAATCTTATCTAGGCATTAAAAAGATTTAAAATTGTCTCCAGATCGTGAAGAAGTCATGTGGGGAGCTGGACGCATCTTCTCGCAGAACGGCGGGGGGGCAGGGGAAGGAAGGGAGAGCCTTTGGTGGCTCCCCAATCCCCCTGCTCGGCCGTGCCATGTGGAGAGGGGAGCCGGGCAGAGCCGAGCCGAGCCGAGCTGAGCAAAGAGCTGAGCAGAGCTGGGGACCCACCAGGGCAAAGGCCAGGGCCGTGCCGAAGCCATGCGGCTGGGGCCATGCGGAGCTGGGGGCCCCCAGGTCAGGGCTTGGCCAGGGGCATCCCACAGAACCAGTGCCAGGGTGCCAGTCCAGGCCACCCACTGGGCCTGGAGCTGGACTGAGGAGGAGGGGAGTGGGGGGGGGGCGGTGCCCTGGCCAGAGGCCACCGTGCCTCTCGGGATCCGGAAGCTGAAAGAGACTTAGTTAACTCGATCCAATGTAATTTGTGAAAGCAAAATAACTTTTAATTGGTTTCCTGAGTTGTCCACTACTAAATCAGCTCTCTGATTGATTCCAGCAGCTCACAGGGAAAACCCCCAGAGACAGGACAGCCTCTCCTGTTGCCTCGTCTCGTGTTGCTTTCCCTCAGGCAGCTCCACCCCTCCTCCCCTATTATGTGAAACCAACACAGGAGAGGATTCACAACTTTGGCCAAGGGTACCTAGAGGAGAATGACAGTGCTTTTCAATAGGAAGGAAAGTCCAGAGCCCCAGTGTTTCAATAGCAGATGAGAAGAGACCTTCAACATGCCAGTGGCAGTCAGACCTGTCAGGTGACCCCTGGAGGCCCAGCCTCCACTGGCCCTTGGTTCCATGAGCATCTGGAGTGTCACACAGGTTGATGTCATTTGTCCTTGCTGCCCCTCCCATCCCAGTGCCCCAGGAACAGCCCCGAGCCCCCCGTGAGGGACAGGCCCTGCTCAGTCCTTGGCCTTTCTGCTGCCTCCAACCAGCCCAGGCCTTGCTCAGCATTGCAGTCCCTGCTCACAGCCTTTGGCTCCTGCAATCCTGCCCTCAAGGATCTGCTCTCACCAGTCCCTGGGAAGCCTTTGGCAGTCCCTGCCCTCAGTGGGGCCAGTGATGCTCCAAGGGACTTGGAGTTTTGCTTCTGCCTCCTTGAGCAGCTTCTTCAACCTCCTCTCAGTGCCTGAGGGTCCTGGACTCAGCCCCAAATCCAGCGTGGGGATCATTAAAATACAGAAAGCCCTAATGATCTCTTTGTCTTCGTTCAATTGTCTTCAAGTCTCTAGGGCTTCTGCTGCTCTTTGGAGTCAGTTTGGAGTTCCACTAAGGAGGAAAATTTTAAAGTGTACCTCAAAATTTTTGGTTTTAGTTAAGTGAGTATTGTTTGATTTTTTCAATCAGGAGAAGAGCTGATAGAAGCATTCCCCAGGTGATCGTGATACTGAGTATCTCCCTAGGAAGTCTGGGCATGAAGATGTTATATATGTGATTTGTGCTAATTAAATTGTAACAATATTGGCAAAATTGTGGCATTATAACTAATCAATAATTGTATTTAATTGCTATAAAGCAAAATGAGATAAAGGAAATGGTTAAACAAAGCAGAAAAAAATCATCCTTCAGATGTTTGGTGGGAGTGAGGATAGGAAATGGTGAAACAAAGCAGAAAAAAATCATCCTTCAGATGTTTGGTGGGAGTGAGGATAGGAAGGGTATAGGTCTAAGAACAAGTGTCTAGAAGTAGGTTTTCAACCTGAATTAAGGCCAATTGGGATGATTCCAAACCACGGGACACTGGACTAAGACCTGTTTTGGGGACATATATTTAATTATGTAACTTTAAGCTCAGTGCGTCTGCACTACCTGCAAGGTCAAACTGAACACTGAGGAAGACCCAGAGCCTTCATCGGAAACAAGACCCCTGAAAGGAGGAGAGATCTCTGACCACTGATGACGTGTGTGCAACACGACATAGTGGGGTAGATTTTAAAACAAAATCCAACACGTCCAATATCCATTTATAACAATTTGGTGCATTGGCCAGGAAGTCCTGCGCAGGAGAAGAATGGTTAGTTTTGGGAAGGAGCTCCCCACCAGTTGTTAAGGTGGTCTTAGGACTAGATCAGGCTGTCTTGGAGAAGAAGTTCCAAGTTAGAATAAAGCATAAGCAAAAGAAGCTAGCCAAAGGAGGTGCGTGCGAAGGGAGGCTCCTGGAAGAGTGCTGGCAAGTGGTGGAGTACCGTAAAATGTCTTGTGCACAAGAACCGCGTGGGAAAAGGGGCTGTAATTCCCACAGGGTTGGATGAGGGGGGCGGCTGTGTGTATGTGTGTGTGTGTGTGTGTGAGTGAGATGCTGGAGAGCCGGAGAGAGTGTGTACCCCCAGTACTGCGGTTCCGCATCCCCACGAGGAGACTGGTCAGGAACGGGAAGAAGCGAAAGGAGAGAGTGAGTGAAGACCCCAGGAGGGACTGGGAGGGAAAAGTCCCAGCCTGAAAACTCATGGGAAAAGTCTTCAAGGAGAAGGGAGCTACCACTCAAAGGAGTTAATTAAGAAGGGAGTGATTGGAGTTGGTTCAACTAGTTTTTGGAAGTGAAAACAGATGGGAAAATCGTAAGTGATTAGAGGGTTTGCAGAAAGTAGCCAGAAAGAGAAGTGGGGGAGGATAAACAGGGAAATTAAGGACTTAAGAGTGGTAACTTTAGGTTAGTAAAGGATAAAATAAAGTAATATTGAGTTGAACCATGAAATGAGTGAGAGAGACTAAGGAATAGGGGATTTCTTAGTCTGTTGCCACCAGGGATGGGTCAGGGAAGAGCAAGGCCTCTGATCCAGGGGTTGTGAATTATGAGAAAAATTCGCAAGAACCCGGACCTGGGAAGAGAGAGGGGGTTTCCAGAAGGGGAGCAGTATTCCTCAGGACAGCCCACTGGGGATCATGTTACCGTGCAGGGATACAAGGGAATCCCAAAGAGGAAAAAGCAAGCAGAAAATGATTCATTATTGTATGATTGAATGGACAAAGGGAAAAATTCATACAGCAAATGTATATTGGCCAGAATATGAATAATTTAAAAATTGGATTTGTCAAGCTTTAAATTTATATGTGAACTTAAAAGAACCTCTTCACCAGGAGGAAAAATTGCAGTCTATTTTAGGAATCTTATTTACAAAGGAAGAAGGAGAATGGATTTTCCCTGATGGTAGAAAAGTACCAAAATCTTTTGCCTGACAGATCCTAAGCAATGTGCATAAAACGATTCACTGGGGAACAATGGCATTTTGTGAGCACTTTTAAAAATGTTATAGGTGTATAATAATATTTAAAATTGGGAAACAAATTACTCAAGGATGTCTTACATCTCAGAAAGAGAAAAAAAAAAAAGTGCTAAAGAGTCCTCCCTTTAGAGGCAGTCGAATAGCCTATAAGATATTGAGGGGGAAAAAAAAATCAAGTTGATTTTACCAAATTAACCAAAATAGACAGGTGGAAATATTTGCTGGTTATACTATATCATAACTCAGTAAGTAAAAGCATTTTCTGTGACTCAGGCTGCAGCTTAAACAAGGGTATATTATAACCATTGCAAATAATTTAAGAGAATTAAAGAAAAAAGGCATTTTAGCTCAAACAACTCCTCTTGATTTTCCAGTACATTCTATCTAACCAAGACACTGTGTGTTGGTAAAATTCAAGAGAGGAAAAAGTTTATAACCCCGACTGGGAGCAGGGGGAATCATGTCTAGTTTAACCACAGAAGCAGCAGTTTGAACAGCAGGAAAAAGCTGAACTCATGCTTCATGGGTAAAAGGACTGATACAAAATAAGGATTGAAAAACTATTTTGACACCAGAAGACCTAAAAGTAAAATGAAAAAGAACTTAAAAATTGATTAAAACATTTTCACTTGGGTTTCAAAACATATAAAGATTGCAAAACATTCACAATCAGGCTAATAAGGGTATTCAGGGCCCAAAGACTACAGTCTATCTGAAATTGACATAAAACCACTGTACCTTGGAACCAAAGGGGGATGTAGTTTTTATATATATGGTGAAAAATGTTATTTTATAGCATAATTGTTTAAATAACAATTTTAAATTGTTTTGAGAGGTGCATGATTAAAATTTAGACAGCCTGAATTAACTGCTGACTGCAACCTCATTGAGCCTGGAGGAAGAGCAGCACCGAAGTGAAAAAATTGGACACCTCCTTTATCAATGAAAATGGCCCAGGTGAATTGAAAAGTTTCTCAGGAGCCTCCAGCAGTCAACACTAACTGATTCATTTGAGGAGCTGCTACTCCAGAGAAAAAAGACTGGTAACACCTGTTATTAAGACAGGTTAAAACAATTAACACACAGGAAATGTACTAACTATGACTAAAAGCATTTTTGTTGTTTGAACCTGTACTTTTATATTGTAGTGGAAAGTAACTAAAGTGGCAAAAGAAAAACCATTGATTTGTTTAGTTTGCTTAAATTGTGCATATGAACAGTTAACTTTAGAAAAATATTTTAATAAATTTTTTTAGAACTGTTAACTGAACTGTTTATGCAAATAAATTTTGTGGTACTTGGCGCATCTCCAGAGCTTTAGTGGATTAAGAAAAAAGTATAACTGATCAATTTAGGGAAAGAAATAAGACAGGACAATGCTGCAAAACTACAAATAGTTTGTGCCATCTTTGGAACAGAAAAAGTTAAAATGGCTCATACAAACTTTACGAGGCCAAGGGTGCCAAACGAATCCCAGGATAAAAAACTTTGCTACTGAGAAGATTGACATCTCAACCCTTGGCTGCAACCCAAGGGGCCTTGAGAAAAAGGGAGAAAGTTAAATGTCCTGAGGATTTTCACTGGGCTCACCCCTGGCAACTGGCCAAAGTCATAAGTCTGCATGGCACAGAGTCTGGAACAAGCAGCACAAGAGCCAGCAAGAGAGAAACAAACTATTCCCCATCCCTATGACAAATGCAATCACTCCATGCTGGTCAGTGATAAAAGGGAATTAGTCTTTGTGGCACATCCCTGTGTTAGTGCTGCTTGTTATGATCACAGCAGTTTCTTAGAAATTTGTGTTAAGAATCAAAAATTATATTGGGTAAGGAAAAATTTGGCATTCAATGGGCCAACTCCTCATCCAAACCGTGATCAACTTTGTCCAAAATTTGAAAATTTCTTCTGCTTTGAAAAATGATGAGAATGGAAAGGGGGCCAATTAAAAAAAATAGTTGGAAAGCAAAAAGAAATAAAAAGGGATAAAGAAAAGATCAGAGGGAAAGAGTTAAAAGAATTAAATAATCTATGTAAACAATTAAAACACCACTAAAGCGACTAGAATTTGCCAACTTCAACTAAAATTTTTTTGTAGATTTGATGCAAGAAAATGCCATAGAATTGAAATTAGAGGCTGATAAAAGAAAATTTAAAAATCAGAGTAATTTAGGAATATAAAGAAGACCAAAATGCAGCCTTTTAACTCACGAATCAATACGATAAAAAGAGAAATAGGGGATTGTTATATATGTGATTCGTGCTAATTAAATTGTAACAATATTGGCAAAATTGTGGCATTATAATTAATCAAAAATTGTATTTAAGTGCTATAAAGCAAAAAGAGATAAAGGAAATGGTTAAACAAAGCAGAAAAATAATCCTCCAGATGTTAGGTGGGAGGCAGGATGAGAAGGGTATAGGTCTAAGAGCAAGTGTCTAGAAATAGGTTTTCGACCTTGACTTGAGTGAAATTGGGATGATTTCAAACCGCTGGACACTGGACTAAGGCCTGTTTTGGGAACATATATTTAATTATGTAACTTTAAGCTCAGTGCACCTGCGCTACCTGAGAGGTCACACAGCGAACACTGAGGAAGACCCAGAGCCTTCATCGGAAACAAGACCCCGAAAGGAGGAGAGACCCCAACCACTGGTGACACATGTGCAATACAACACAGTGATGTAGATTTTAGGAATAGAAACTAGGAGGAGCTTTTTGGAAAAATTTATATTAATATGCATTAGTAAACAGTATATAAGTAAGATTTTAGCTTGGCTGATTTGGTACGCTGTGAGAGGAATGGCCCTGCCCATACCCCGGGTCGGGGATCCCCTGGTTGATTTTGCTTATGCTTTATTTAACCGAACCATTGGACCTCTGTTATACTTAAATTGCTGCTAAATTTTGTATTTACTTGAATTTATATAACTCATATAGTTTGATTGTATTTATTTATATACAATTGCTATTATTAATAAATAGCTGCTAAATTTAAATATGTTGTTTGATTAATTGGACAAAATCCAACACATCCAATGCCCATTTATAACATTGCACATCCCCAGAGCCCAGTGGCCTGGGAAGAGCCCTGAGCAATGAGGGAGGGACAGGATCTTCCTTGCCAGGGGCTGGGGTTTAGCCCTTGGCCCTTTGCATTCCTGAAACACATCCAGGTTTGCTCAGCATCAGAGACACCTTTCCCTTGTATGTCCCCTCCTGTCATCACTGCCTCAAGTGTTCTGCTATAAATGGATCCTGGGGACATTTTCTGAGTCATAACCCTCAGTGGAATCCATTAAAACTAGATTTAGAGTTTCAATTTAATTTTGAGTTTTGGAAAGTTTTTGAACACTCTCAGGGACTGAGTCTGCTGTAAACAGTGCCAAATCCCCAAGAGGTTCATTAAAGTCCTTGTGCTGTGTCTGTGCTGCTGAACTGGGCTGGGGTCCTGGCACAGAAGCAGCTCCCAAAGTAAACCAAGAAAGATTTGAAAAAGTAATTTCTGCTGAGGAGCAGCTCCTCTCCCAGCCCAGCAGGGCTCAGGGCACTGCCTACAGGCACTGAGGAGACAGGAGCCAGGCACACACAGGCTAAAGGCAATCAGGACTGGGAAGACATTGAGCTGAGACTTCACTTGGGGAAACATCTTCACAGCCCTGAACATGGTGAGTGTGTGGGTGCAGGACAATGTTCCCTGCGTTGCTGGAGGGATGTCCTGGAGCCAGCACACCCCACAGCCTGGGGGATGTGTCAGGAGGACTCTCACAGTTTCTCTTAAGCACAGGAGCAGGAGGAGGATGTGCTGCAGGGCACGGCTGCCCTGGGCACCATCAGAGGGACAGGGCAGGATGGCTCCTGCTGCCAGGAATGGCTGCAGGGGCTGAAGCTGGGGCTGCAGCCAGGGCTGCCCAGGACTGTCCTGCAGAGCAGCTCCTGCAGCCCTCAGGGCTCTTGGCCAGCCCAGGGTATGTTCCACCTGCCAGGGGCAGCTCTCAGCCTGCCTGGCAGCTCCCCATGCCCTGTGGGGAGAAGTTGAAGGTGGAAGGAGCCACCCCCATCAGGACAGATTCCTCCTACTGTGTAGATGGTGCTGCATGGCCAGGGCTGCTCTCAGCTTTCTCGTCAAGGGAAGGGAAAGGGGCTGTCAGGTGTGTCTGTGTCACTGAGACTCCTGCACTGTCCCACTGGGCATCAGCAGATCTGCCTCAGATCTCCCTCACAAAGTGCCTCCTCACCCTCCTGTGCCTAGAGACAGCAGCAGCAGCACCTTGGCTTGCAGCATCTCAGTTTGTCTGAGCTGCCCCTAAGGTCCTGCTGTCAGAGAGATGCCCCTGGGCAGTGGCCTGTGCTGGGAGGGGTCTGCAGGGCAGAGCTGAGTCTCCAGAGCTGGTCTGGGCTCTTGGAGCACTGGCAGGGACAAGGCTTGGATAGAGAGAAACAGCTCCCAGTAGGCAGAACTCCAGGCAGCAGAGAGCCAGACCAACCCTGTCTATCCCTCCCTATGCAGCTCCATGAGAAAGAGTCAATGGTTTGGAGAACATTCTTTTTAGTTAGAGTCTTCAAAAAGTCCATTTTATTTTTCAAACATGTTTTTTGTTCAGCCACCTTGAAATAGAGGGAGGTGTAATGAGCAAGGGACACCTGGGTGGGAGATCCCAGCAGGTATGACTGCACTGGGGCACAGGGAGCCCTGTTGTCCCTCTGGGCTCCTCAGGCTGAGAGTGATGCTGAAGATAAGGCAGTAACTGAGCCACACAAACCCAAAGTCAAACTAAAAATGTTTTCTGAAATTTTCCCACATGAAGGAAGGAGTTTAGAGAGAATTCAAAATAAAATTACATAGGATTAACTCAAAGAGGCTAGTCCAGCTTCTCAATGTTTTCTTTCAACAGTTCATGATGCTCAGAGTAAAGAAATGTCCAACAGCAGCTCCATCAGCCATTTCCTCCTGCTGCCATTGGCAGACACGCGGCAGCTGCAGCTCCTGCACTTCTGCCTCTTCCTGGGCATCTCCCTGGCTGCCCTCCTGGCCAACGGCCTCATCATCAGCGCCGTAGCCTGCGGCCACCACCTGCACACCCCCATGTTCTTCTTCCTGCTCAACCTGGCCCTCACTGACCTGGGCTGCATCTGCACCACTGTGCCCAAAGCCATGCACAATTCCCTCTGGGACACCAGGAACATCTCTTACACAGGATGTGCTGCACAGCTCTTTATGTTTATCTTCTTCATTTCATCAGAGTATTCCCTCCTGACCATCATGAGCTATGACCGCTACGTGTCCATCTGCAAACCCCTGCACTATGGGACCCTCCTGGGCAGCAGAGCTTGTGCCCACATGGCAGCAGCTGCCTGGGCCAGTGGCTTTCTCCATGCTCTGCTGCACACGGTCAACATATTTTTCATGCCCCTGTGCCATGGCAATATCCTGGAGGGGTTCTTCTGTGACGTGCCCCAGATTCTCAAGCTCTCCTGCTCACACTCTTACTTCAGGGAACTTGGGCTCATTGCTGTTAGTACCTGTTTAGCTTCTGGCTGTTTTGTGTTCATTGTTTTCTCCTATGTGCAGATCTTCAGGGTCGTGCTGAGGATCCCCTCTGAGCAGGGACGGCACAAAGCCTTTTCCACCTGCCTTCCTCACCTGTCTGTGGTGTCCCTATTTGTCAGCACTGGTCTATTTTCCTACCTGAAGCCTCCCTCCATCTCCTCCCCATCCCTGAATTTCTCAGTCACAGTTCTGTACTCAGTAGTGCCTCCAGCCCTGAATCCCTTCATTTACAACCTGAGGAACCAGGAGCTCAAGAATGCCATGGGAAAGTTGATGACTCTATATTTTCAGAGCATTTAAATATTTTCTGCTGCAGAGCCTTTAGAATCTAACTCTTTTTAACATCAGCCTTTTTTTCACTTATTTATCAAATTTTTCTATGGTAAATTTTTCTACTCTTGTATGTTTCTTAAAAAATTCTGTACTATTACTCTTTACATTTCTACATTAATATCTCCTTTTCTTTGGAAACACAAAGACTTGCAAGTGGTCTGTTTCTTGTCCATTTAAACAAAAAATCAAGTGCCTTCCCTCTCCTGTGTGTCTAGTATCCTTCCTCGTCTTTCTGTGTCTCTGCAGGGGCTGTGCCTGTGAGCAGAGATGGTAGGAAGAGACTCCCAGCACAGCAGCACGGCCAGGGACAATGGCCCTGGTTCTCCCCACATCTGCCTTTCCCAGTTCCAGCGTCTCCTTGCCAGCCCTTCTGTGGCTGTGAGGCCGCAGTGCTCTGGGAGCTTGGTCACTGTCCTGCTGCCTGTCCGTGCTGTGAGCACAGGCAGGGACAGGCCATGGGCACTGCTGGGACACAGCTGGGCTCCAGCACAGCAGCTCCATCAGCAAAGGCATCTCCTGAGGGCAGGGCAGGAATGCTTTGCTCTCCTCCAGAGCTGCTGTCAGGAATGTGCTCCAGGAATGCCCTGGTAAAGCAAAGCCCAGTGTCTGGGGCAGAGGGGCAGTGTGTAGGGGGCACACAGCAGTGTCCTGGCATAGTCAGAACTCCTGGGATGGACCTGAGGGAGCAGCAGAGCAGGGCCTGGGCTCTGTCTTTGTTCTGGGGACAGCCTGGGAAGGTGTCCCAGGGCAATTGTCCCACACCAGCCCCTGCAACCATCATACCCAGCACTGGCCTCTGCCCCACTTGCTTGACATTGTTTGTCCCTGGATAAAGGGACATTGAGTGACCAGGTCATCAGGCCATGTTTGCTCTGTACTGAGGAGATTTCAGCAGTGCACTGTGTGTGGGGGGGGAGATGAATCCAAGTGAGCACAAACACCATCATCAGTGCTCGGGGGTGGCTAGGAATGCATAGAGAGAAACATCCCTGGCAGGGAGCGTCCAGGAAAAAATTCTAAGGACAGCCAATGACTGCATGGAGACTGCATTGGGGTGGGGATCTGTTAGGAGAAATCAGAGATGCCGCCCTTCTGCACCACCCCAAGGACCTGGACAGGGCTCTGTTGTGTTCTGGGCACTGAGCTGGAGCTGAGGGATGTGGAAAAGGCCTTTGCTGTCAGGGATGTTGACAAGACTGGGCACTGTCACCATGTGACCTCTCTCAAACCTCTCAGAAAGGCCAGAGCCATCCCAGAGTGTCCTGGACACTTGGGAAAGGCAGACATGGAACCAGTCTGCAAACAGGGCAGGGAGGGGCACTGGGACAGTCACAGACTGGTCAGGCTCAGCAGGGAAGGGCATGTGGCAAATCCTCCTGCAGCCGTTCCAGGCACTGGCAGCACAAGGCAGGGATTGCAGAACCCCCATGGAGGGAAAAGAAGGGGATGTTGTGTGCCCAGACTTTAGCCAGGCCTGGGACATGGTCTGCTGTGCTCTCCTCAGAGCCAGATTGGAGAGAGCTGGGCTGAAGGAGTGGCACATGGGGTGGTTGGGAATTTGGCTGAACAATGAGGGTCAAATGTCATCCATGGCACAGAGTCCTCTTTGTTCCACAGTCATCCTCCACAGAGTCCACAGCAGCCACTCCCAGGTGACATCCCTCAGTCACGAGCCCTTGACCACCAGTGAGGAGCGTTTCTATTATCTCTAGAATGGCATGAAATGCACTTTCAATTCCTTTGTGGATGCTACCAAACTGCAGGGAGTCTGTGACCAATCTCATCTAGTTAATGGTAACTGCAAAAGATAATTGAGCAAGATGACTGAGTTGGGTAAATATCTCTTGCCATCAGTGCCAACCAAGCTCTAAGGAAGAACAGGCAGAAAAACTTGTGCATCAGAAGAAAGGTAGTTCAAAAGAGAAAGACCCAGTGGAAAAAAAAAAAAAAAGCAAACCCTACCAAAAAAAAAAAAAAAGAAACCCTAAAGCAAAAAACCCACCCACATTAACATAAAAACCCCACAAAAAAACCAACCACAAAAAAAAACCAACCACAAAAAAAACAAAGGCCACAAACAGAAGTAAAGCAAAACCACAAGATATCTCCTAGCAGCGGAAAATGTTTAACCATCTTGTGGCAGCTGAGGATTCTTCATGCTGTTCTGAAAGAAAAATGTCTTTAAAAATAAATCAATCCCCTACACCTTTTGCCCCCATTTTTCTCAGCTTATTGCTTGGGTCAGTCCTGCACAGCTCTCCCATCCCTGTTCCCTCGGGAAAACTTGTCCACCCCATGCCCATGGGTTGGAGGGGGTTTCAGACGCTTCATGCAGGGCGAGCACTGTGACAAGGACACGAGAACAGAACAACATTTACACTTATCAAGGACAGTAGAGCAGAACAGCCTTGGAGAAATGGATAAACGATGTAGCTGAAGCAAACAGAAGCCACGTAAAATGTAAGCAGGATGCCAGCTCATCTCTAAAAGGCTGATAAATCAGAAATTATGCAAAACAAGGAAATTGCCATTTCTCAAAAGCAAGGATCGAGGAACAGCCACCAAAAAAGGACAGCGGATGGTGAAGACAGACCCCAAAGAAACATATAAGGACTTTCAATAACAGGTGCAATGTCCTGGTTTGAAAGGACAGGTGTCTGCCAGTAAGGGCAGAAGTTTCCCTTTGGAATAGAGACTTTGGTTCCACTCTCCCCCCCCAAATATTATAATTGTTTGAATCAAGGACTCTGAGGCAGAGATAAGGGGGTGGGAATAACAGCTCTTTTACTAATATATCTAACTGTACAAACAGAAAACAATAACAGTTAAAATTGCTAACAGAACGAAATAGATAACTCGGTGTCAGTCCCTTTAGATGCAAGCATGCTGTCTCTGTGCTTAGTCCACAGCCTGGATCTGCCAAAGGGCAGGCGGGAACGGAGGCAGGAAGGAGGGGGGGGATGGGCGGCATCAGCCACGCCGGTCCCGGGCGGGAACGGGCTGGAGCGGCGGCTCCTCGCTCACCGTGTGTGTCCGGGGGATCAGCTGTGTCCGCAGAGGCAGGAGGCTGGAACGGGGCAGATGCAGGGCAGGTGATCACACAGGGTCTGGCTCTGCTGTGCTCCGGCCGCGTGGGCTGACGATCCCGCGCGTCCTCCTCCCAGCTCGCCGGAAACACGAGTGCCCTCCCGGAAGCCTCAGAGGCCCCTCCGGGAGCTGTTCCCACCCACCCCCTTTTGTCTGGACCCATCAGGGACCCTGGGTGTAGCCCGGCCAGCTCCATTGGCATGATAATGGGAAAAATTCTTTCAATTGACACAGTAACAGAAAAGCACTCAACCCCCAACACTAATCTTTTATCAATTATCACAATTTCCCCTTTTTTTTTTTTTTTTTTTATCCCATTGATTCATGTTTGGGCTTCAAATTTTTTCAGTACTTCTTGTGCTAGATTTAATTCATTCCCTGCCATTAGTTTTGTTGTCATCTCAATATCCACTGGTATTGTAGCAACTTGTTTTCCTTGAACCGCTGACTGGATTAGTCAAATGAAGCATGGAACAAGACAAGGGATGAACAGTAGTTCTAATAATGCACATGTTAACATAAAACCTTATTTCTTCCACCAAGATCTCTCCAACGGGTTATTTCACCAATTGTCATAAAGCATAGAGTTCCAGGTTTGTACAGGTACACAGGCTATTCATTTTATTTCTTCTGCAATTTTAGTAATTACTTCAAAATCACCATTAATTTCTAAGCAGCATTCAGAATTGTTGAACTTCCCACACAATGCTTCTTCTTCAGCTAATAGATAGTGCAGGGCTAGTCATTTTTGATACACTGCTGCTCTAGTTTGAGTAAGTTGTTTAGCAGTCAATTCCATTGCTCTGGCTATTTGGTTGTAGCCTGATAATTCTATTTAACATGTAAATTGGAGTGCAATAGCCCCAGCTCCCATCTTGAACCCAGGCAGCTGGTCCCAAGTACTTGATAATTCCTTCTGGGAGCCATTTATCATCCTTCCAGATTTGTGTTCCCCTTATGGTGCAGCTCCTTTTGTTTTGATAGAAAGTTTTATACAAGGGAATTCCTAACACTTACATTTTTCTTTTGGTAGTGTAAGAAATGCAGGTTGGATAATCCCTAGAGTACATGTCCCTCTCCATCTTTCTGGTAGGGTATTATAAGCTCTTTTCCTGCAGATCCAAAATATCCAGGTTAGTTTAACTGATTCAGGTTGTTGCCAATCAATATGTTCTTACACTTCTTATTTCTTCCTATGGATTGGCTCTATTCTTATTATACCAGCATAGTCCTGTAAAATTGTTCTTTATACAATTACCTTTGCTTAACTTTCCCCAATATCCTTTTGGGAGCTTTGGGCCACCAAGACTGACTGCTTGTATTTGTAATCAGGATAGTCTTAGAGGAGATGTGCCTCACATATTGGATAAAGTTACTTTCCTGATGTGTTGTACATACTTCTCCTATTACCTCATGATTTAGAACTCACCCTTCAGCTCTATTGACACCCCTCAATATTTCCCTTTGATTCCACTGCAATAACTGCTCTGGGCCTAATTCCTTCCCCCTCCATGGCCATTGTTCAGTCATTTGCATTTCTTTATAGATCCAACAGTGAGCTAAGTTCAGTTCAGTAGTAATTTCTTTCATGAATTCCACAAATGAATTCTTTCCTTAGGTGGGTAAGTCCTGTTCTCTGAGTTGTTGTTTCAATTCCCATACAAGTTAAGACTTCCTTTATGGTTTGTCCTGGTGCTCTTGAATGCTTTAGTTATATTCTTTATCAATTCCTGCTTGTAGTGCTCTTGCACTCCTCCCTGATCTGAATATCCCCACATACCTTCTTTTGTGAAGCAGAGCTGTGCTTCTGCTACGGGGCAGCTTTGCTATGCTGATGGAGCCCACCCTCCTTTTCCCAAATTGGTGGCTACCCAGTAACTTTTTCCCATGACAGTGCAGGTTTCTGAGTTGTGTTTATTATAGCAGGCTGAATTGATGTGTGTGTGGAAGGAAAGGGTGGATACCATGCTCTGCTGTACCTCACTGTCTGGTAACACTTGGAACAAGCATCAGCACTATTTCCTTTTGTCATAATTAGCAATAGGATGAGTCCCATGACTGTTTTCATCCTTCTGCCTCCCTCGAGGCCTGTGGGGTTGCTACCAGTAGCCAAGGTTTGTTTAATCTTCTGGGCAGCAGGGAGTATGTCCTGGGGTCTCCCACTTTGTCTTTCTCTTTTGGTGGTGTTTCTTAATTTTGTCCCAGCTTTTGGCTTTAACATTCCAGTACAAGGTACAGCAGCAACAGCCCAGCATACAGAACACTTTCCAGCACCCTTTCCATACCTCTGCTTTGGCTTTCTTTCCTCTTGTTCCATTCTTAAGTAACTCCCACCAGTTATGATCATCAGTTTCCATTTTTCCTTGCGCTGATAGGGTATTAAGTACCTTAACAGTTTGTTTCTTTTACATTGGACACATAATGCAAATAGGAGATACCCACCATAGGAATGACACCACCACAACTCAGTACGATATGGATACACTTTTTACTAATTTTCAGGTAAATTGTCTTTGACACTTCTCAGCTGTAGATTTTTACTGTTTCTTGGGTATGTTCCATTACCCAGGCACTGGAAATTCCCATTTACAAACCAAAATTACACAAGTCACAGGTTAAAGCCAGAATATGAGTGCTTTCTGACTGAAACAGTCCTGATCTTGTTTGAAGAGGAAATACCTTTCCTTAGATGCAAAAGCTTAAAGTCAGCTGCTGGTCTTTTTTTTTGTACACATAGCAGGCAGGCTGCCCAAGCACTGAGGCTAAAGAAATTTGAGATAGTAAATAAATACACATAAAACAACACTAAAAATGAGAATTTAACAGCACTAATTGTTTAAAATTTTAACTACCGTACAAAAGCTGCTGAAGTGACTTTCTTTTAAATTAGCCATCGCAGTTCATATGTAGCAGGTGTGTTATGCTAATACAGCATGTCCTATTTCTTATTTTCTTGCACACTGCCAGGAGTAAGACATTTCAGAGACCTTTCTTAGTTTTAACTGCTGAGGTTTTTTTTTAAATTCTTCTTATAACTGTTTATTCAATGCAGCCTCACTTGGGGCAGCTGCTGCTTACTTTTGCTTCAGCATTGTCTTGTTTGTTGCATTAATTTGGTTTTCAGGATAAGCCACATCAGTTTGATGTGCTTACAGAGCACTAGATGCTACTGTGCTCTGCATGCATTCCCCTGTAAACATTAAAACATTTCAAGGAATCAGGGAATTACAGAATGTGTCAGGTTGGAAGGAACCACAGTGGGTCATTTGGTCTTATCTCCCTGCTCAGGGAGGGTGTCCTTAGAACATGTAGCACAGCACATTTATTAACTTTTATCTGTGGCGTTGCACTCATAGAAGACTTAGCAAATTATTGTAAACCTTACACAAAAGCCAGGACTGTTTTAGTCATGAAGCTGAAAGAGGTTAAAACCTTAGGAGAGGTTAGGTTGGGATATCAGGAAAATGTTTTCTACCCAGAGGGTAGTTGGACACTAAACAGGCTCCTTATGGGAATGGTCACAGCACCAAACCTGACAGAGTTTAAGAAGTTTGCACAATTCCTTCAGCCTGTGTTGGGGTGTCCTATACAGAGACACGAGTTGGACTTAACTTTGATGTGTCCCTTCCAAGTCAGCACATTCTGTTATCTTGTGATTTTTATTATTCACTATGTGCAGCACACTCCAGGTGCTGGCTGGGCAGTGAGGATTACAGCATTTGAGAAACACAACTGTCCTGGTTTAGGACAAAATTAGGGGAAAAATCTCCAAAAGGAGCCCTATAAAGAACAAACTCCCACAACTCCTCCCCCTCCCACCACCGGTTCGGGAAGAATTTCCTCAGAGGAAAAGTGGAAAAAACTTGTTTATTTATCAAACACACTCCAACACAAGAAAAAAACAGCCACGGATGACAAAAAAACTTTCATCCATCTGAGTGGATGTACAGACCTGTACAGTGCCAGGGAGGGCAAAATGTGTAGTGCTTGCCACGAACAGGCAGAGTCTGAGGTTTCTTGATGTTCCAGGTCAGGTCTGGATCAGGTTTGGGTGGTATTCCTGGCTAAACTAACTAATAAAGGAAAAAAAGAAAGTAAAGCAAAGCACCAGCCCAGACCATGGGGGAAGGGTGCTGGATAATTAGACAAAACCTTCACAGAGTCAAGTGTAAAAGCTCTGAACATCCAGGCATGAACAGCACACACGATTGGGGATACAAAGGATTGTAACGTCACCCCAGGACATTCTACACCTTATCTCCATATCGTGAACATATTAAAACTTCATTAAGTAAAAACTTTTATTTCACTTGCTCAAACCTTCAACACTTACACATTTCCTTCCATCTTACTTGCTCAGACCTTCAACACTTACACATTTCCTTCTGTCTCACCCCACAATCAGCTCTCCCTGAGGTATGCACTGCATCGTTCTGCATTATCCACCATGTACAACCTGGTCCTTGAGCAAAGACAAAGACTCACAAATGGGTTTACCTGTACTCGAGGCAGGATGAATCCATACTGCCTTCCCTAACCTTTGACATGGGCCACTGGAACTTTATCTTCATTCACTATATTAAGGGTGTCAGACTGGGCAGGATCTGCTCCATTGGTGGAACCTCGGGTGTTGACTAGCCAAGTGGCCTTTGCTAAATGCTGTTCCCAGTTTTTAAAAGACCCCCACCCCAATGCTTTCAAGGTGGTTTTCAGCAATCCATTGCACCTTTCCACTTTACCTGCAGCCGGTGCATGATAAGGGATGTGGTACACCCACTCAATGCCATGTTCCCTAGCCCAAGTGTTAATAAGGTTATTCTTGAAATGAATCCCATTGTCTGACTCGATCCTCTCAGGAGTACCATGCCTCCAAAGGACCTGCTTTTCCAGGCCCAGGATGGTGTTGTGGGCTGTGGTATGAGACATTGGATAGGTTTCCAACCATCCAGTGGTGGCTTCTACCATGGTCAGCACGTAGCGCTTGCCTTGGCGGGTCTGAGGCAGTGTGATATAGTCAATCTGCCAGGCCTCTCCATATTTATATTTGGACCATCGCCCCCCATACCAGAGGGGCTTCACCTGCTTGGCCTGTTTGATGGCAGCGCACGTGTTACAGTCATGAATAACCTGAGAGATGCTGTCCATGGTTAAATCCACCCCTCGGTCTCGTGCCCACTTATAGGTGGCGTCTCTGCCCTGGTGACCTGAGGCATCGTGGGCCCATTGTGCTAGGAACAACTCTCCCTTGTGTTCCCAGTCAAGGTCTACCTTTGACACCCCTATCTTTGCAGCCTGATATACCTGCTGATTGTTTTGCTGCTCTTCATTAGCTCTGCTTCTGGGGACATGGGCATCTGCATGGCGAACCCTCACGGGTAGTTTCTCTAGCCGGGTAGCGATGTCTTTCCACTCATCAGCAGCCCAAATTGGTTTTTCTCTACTCTGCCGGTTCTCCTCTTTCCATCTCTTCAACCATCCCCACAGAGCATTGGCTACCATCCATGAATCAGTGTACAAATAGAGCTTTGGCCACTTCTCTCCTTTTGCAATGTCTTTTGAGTTCAGCAAATTGACTTGATCCCCTCTCCTTCAGTGGCCTCTGTGACCCGTTGTGTGGGGCTCCATACAGCTGCTTTCCACCTCCAGTTCATCCCTACAATGTGACAGGAACCATCGGTGAACAAAGCGTAACGTGTTTCCTCTGCTGGTAGTTGGTTATATGGTGGAACTTCCTCAGCTCGTGTCACTGGTTCTTGTTCCTCATCTGTGACACCAAAATTTCACCTTCAGGCCAGTTTGTAATTATTTCCAAAATCCCAGGGTGATTTAGTTTTCCAATTCGGATGCGCTGAGTGATGAGGGCAATCCATCTGCTCCATGTGGGTAGAGAGGACTCACAGTCTGGCTGTACTCAGGGATGTGCATTTTCCAAAGGAACCGCTACTGCCCTCAACCACCAGGAGCTCAGAATGAGCAGGGGCTGAGGGTGGTGGGAGCTGGGAGTGAGTCTGGGATGGAGCCAGGACCTACCTGGAGCTCGGCAGGGCAAGGGATGTTTGAGAGAGGCCCCGGGGCTGTGCAGGAAAATTCACGTGTCCAGAGTTTTTTGTGCACAAAGGAGACAGAGGAGTCCTGTAAAAGTGACTTTATTGATGAACAAAGGAAGAGGCCAAGTGGCATTTGCCTTGCGGTCTCTAAAACACAGCCTCCTTTCTATCCTCATTTTCCCAGCTTCATCTCCCTCTCCCTTTCCCCACTGGCTGAGGTATTTGGAAAATTCAGATTTCCTGATCCGCCTGCTGCATGTCCCCCTTAATATGTGCCACTGCTTTAGTATAACATCTGATATTCCTGGCTCTGTTAAGCGTTTCTTCTTTTCGAAGTTCAGGAATTGAGAAAGATCTTGGCTGAGCAGCAGTCTGTGTCAATTAATAACATTTTCTGAAACTGAAGGTTTCTGCCTTTACTTTCTCATGTACAAGCCCCTGGTGCAATTCCCAGGCAGATTCATTCATTGTCTGTTTTTTCTTCCTGGGCCTTCTTTGATTTTGGGATTATTCTCAGTGCCCTCACTCCCTGTTCTTTTGTAGCCGTTTCTGGATCAGGCCTGGCTGCCACCTGCATCCCCTTGCTCAGCTGCTGAATGAGCTGCACTCAGCAAGGTCTCTGCATGGGAAAAAGGTGAGAGTTGCTGCAGCACAGCAGAGGAACAGCATTCGTTTAACCCGTGGTCTGCCAGGGAACCATGAAAACCAGTCCAATTCCCATCCTTTCTACATTTGGACTGGTACATGATCTACTTTCTTGTTTCCTTTGGTATCTGTTTTAACACTTTCTGGTTATCATTCTTTTGCAAACAGCAGACTGAGTAATTTAATTTTCCACAAACTCTTCCTCCTTCTGTTAATAGGTAATCTGATCCCATCCCATGGTGAAATGTCTTGTTCTTAATTTCCCTGGGTTGGTCGGCAGGCAGGTCAGGAGCTGGAGGTGGCCAATTGTTATTTCAAGGACTGATAATATATTCTTTAGTACATAATAATAATAGCAATAATAATAATAATAATAATAGTAGTAATAATGATAACAAAATTTAGTTTTTGATCTAAATATGCTACTGAAAATATTGGTGGATTTTCTTTCACCTCATATGAATTCATTAAGGTTTCCAGGGGCTGGGCCATGGATTCGTAGGGTTTGTTCTGGTTTCTGCTCATCTTTTCCCCATTTTTGAGCACTTCCTCTAGCCAGGGCTGCATCAATTGACCACTTTTCTCTAATTAAATCATCAAATATTTGGACTCCCAACTGATTTCTCTGGACTAGTAAAAAAGACCACAGTGCTCTAATACACCCTATATAACCTAGACAGTGACAGCAGGTGTTGGAGTGGGGAGAGGGATGATTCCCCCCCACGTTTTTTTTAGTAAAGTTTTCACAACATTCTCCATTTGCTGTTTCCCTTTGCAGCTTAACCAATTTCTGTTGCAGTCAGATATCCTCACTGTGGGCTCTGCCTTTAGCTGTGCAAATTCCATCTGTGCAAGCAGAGCTTGGTGTGAGGGACAGAGGGAATCAGCCCAATTCCTCCCCCCAGGCAAGAGTACCCTGGTACATTGTCCACACTTTACCTCAGCAGTGTTAATTTGCATTTCTAAAGCTCCTCTTCTGACTGTCTCTGTTCAAGAGCAGCCATCTCCTGACTCACCTGTGGCAAGCCCACAATCTCCTTCTTATTTTTTTTCTTCTTTTTCTTTTCAAACAATATTCTATTACCTGTTGATGTGTTCAATCATCACCTTTAAAGCCCTTCTAGTTTTGCAAAATCTATCCTAAAGGTGAATATTGAAGAACCCAAACAGAAATTTTGCCATCACTAAGAGCCTCGCTCAAACATACACAAAAAATTTCCAATGAAATCAAGTTATTTCTACTTCTCCTGGGAGTAAAATTTGATTGTCACATCCTTGGCCCAAACCTAACAACACAAAAGTAGGATTATTCTCCACTAGATGGACAATTACCAGGGTAAGGAATTCCAAACACTAATTCCAAGGGAGATAATTGAATATCTGCCCTGGGTCTAGCTCTTATTCTTGCCAAAGCCAATGGCAAAAGCCATACCCATGGCATCTTGGTTTCTATCACCAGCTTCCAAAGGAGTTTCTTTATTTCCCCATTCATTCTTTCTACCTGACCTGAGCTCTGAGTGTGCCAGGGTTTGTGTTGGTCCCATTGTATTCCTAAAGCAGCCATAACCCCTTGATGGATCTTTCCTGTAAAATGAGGTCCTCTTCTGAGTCTGTTGCTTCCACAATCTCTTATCTTGGATTTTTGTTTTAGAAATACCTTAATAAGTGATCAGTGGTTGCTGAAGAGGTCAGAATTGCTTTTACCACCCTGTTAGCTGCCATGCTGTCCCCAGCAGATATTTGACCCTTCCTGCTCAGGGCATTTCAGTGCCAGGCTCTTCCAAGCACACACAGCTCTTCAGGTTGAGCTGACCATGCAGGCAGTAACCTGTGCTTGGTCTAATTGTCTTGGAACTCTTTTCTCTTCTCCTGCCCTTGCAGACCCATCCATGAACACATTCTGTCCCTCAGGCCAGGGAATGTCTCATCAATCTCTCTCAGCCTGGCTCTGGAGCTCTGTCACTGGAATGCAGCCATGGGTTTGTTCCCAGCATCTGTGCAGGCTGTTCAAACAGGAGGCTGGTTAAACCCTTCCCCTGTTCTCAATTCTAAATCCTCCTGTGCCATCAAACAAGTTTCATTGTGTAATAACCAGGCCCTTCTCATCATTGTAGTGGCTCTTTTGATTATGAAAGCTTTATCTTGGTTCCAGACTTAAACAACAGGAGATTCTCCTGCCATCAGTTTTTGGGCCTCAGGTCCCATTAAAGCTGTGGCTGTACAATTCTGCAGACAGTGAGGCCACTCTGGGCAGTGGGTTAAACACGTCAGCACGATAATTCCTTTGGCATGGCCCTGTGTAATATTGATATTTTAAAAAACTAGGTTCACTTTCCTGGTAAATATTTAAAGGTTCGATAAAAGACAATAGGAGACAAACAATAAAGCAAAAGGTTATAACATCCCTTCTGGATGTCCGTTATTGCCCCTCTGGGTGTCCCTGTCCTTGATTACCTGTGGGAGAATGTGCAAACTCCCTCAACATGCTCCCAAGGGTCCCTTCAGAGATACTTTGGGATCGTCATCCCTTGTGCTGGGAGCCCTTCCTGGCTTTCCCTTTCTACCCTCCATGGGTGCCCTGCCATGTTTAGTCCCTGGAGATCCCACTGCACTCACTGATGAGATTTGCAGTGCTCTCTGGCTGCTGACTCTTCACAGCCCCCCTGATCTGTCACTCATCTGTCTCCTGGTCACTCTCGGGTGCCCAATCCATGCCTGGTGCCCCAAGGGAGCCGATCCCCCAAACTGGGTGAGGCACCTTCAGCTCCACTCACTGCCCCCGCCCCGGATGGCGAAGGGTGCTGATGGCTCAGCAGTGTCCAGGCAGAGCCACAGCTCCCAGTGTTCCCCACCTGGACCCCACCTGTGCCTCCCTGGGCCTCAGTGCCCCCCAGGAGGGGAATTTGGGTTGGTGGGAAGGGGCAGCGCCAAGGCCAGGCCCCCAGCGCTGCCCCAGCCCGAGCTGCCCCAGCTCCATCCCTGCCCCTGCGCTGGGATGCTGTGGGTTTGGGGGGAAGAGGGAGCAGCAGTGGGTGCTGGGGCTGGGGGCAGCAGGAGAAGGGAAGGAGAAGCAGGGTTGAAGAAGAAAATGGTCAAACGATGCACAAGGGAGGAGAAGGTGGGATTGTGCAGGAGAAGGAGGAATAGTAGGAGGAAGAGGAGAGTGAGGAAGAGTGGAGACACAGGAGGAAGAGGAGCAGATGCAGGAAGCAGCATAAGGTTCCACCCCTCCCTGTGTCTGCAGCCTCTCCCCCAGCCCCAGGAGCGTTGCCCTCCCCACATGCAGCAGGTGACAGGGGAGAGGGATCCAAGATTTTCACAGGGGTGAATTTTGGTGTTTCTGAGTTTTGTTCCGGTAAATGTTGGTGCTTTGTTTTTGTTTTTATGGTTTTTTTTTTTTTTTTTCAAGGTCTTAATCTTTATATATTGAAGGGGATTTTGGTTCAGTCTAGCTGTTTGGGTAGGTTTTGATCTGTGTATTTATGTTTGGAGAACTTGTTTGTGATTTGAATCTTGGTGTTTTGGAGGTCCTTACAGATGCAAGATGCCAAATAACTTCATGAGATGAAATTGGGCAAGGAGGAACCCCCAGCCCAAGGCCCTCTCCGCTTGCTGTTTCTCCCAAACCAGGATTTTTTCTGAACTGTGGATGTATGGAGGAGGAGGAAAAGCCCTGGAGATCCCTCACAGGGACGGGCTGCAAACCCAGCCCAGGGAGCTGTGAGGAGGAAAGACCCTCCCTGTTCTGGGAAGGTGTCTGGAGATCCAGGCAGAGCTCAGAGCTGGTGGAGAAGCCTCATGGAGGGGAGAAGCCCCACAAGTGCTTGGAATGTGGGAAGGGTTTCAGCTACAGCTCCAAGCTCACCCGGCACCAGATGATCCACACTGGAGAAAAGCCCTACGGATGTGGGGAATGTGGGAAGCGATTCAGAGACAGCTTCAGCCTGAGGCGGCATCAGGTTGTGCACACTGGGGAAAAGCCCTACAAGTGTGGGAAATGTGGGAAGGGATTCAGAGACATCTCCCACCTGATGCAGCACCAAGTGATCCACACTGGGGACAGGCCCTACACCTGCTTGGAGTGTGGGAAGAGCTTTGGGGACAGCTCCACCCTGAGAAAACACCAGCGCATCCAGACGGAGGAGAGGCCCTATGAGTGTCTCCAGTGTGGGAAGAGGTTTAAGACCAGCTCCAATCTCCTCCTACATGAGCAGATTCACACAGGGGAGAGGCCCTTCCGCTGCCCCGGAAGGGATTCAAACGCAACTCCCATCTCATCAGCCACTGGCGCATCCACATTGGGGAGAGGCCCTACGAGTGTCCTGAGTGTGGGAAGAGCTTCTCAGACAGCTCAACCTTGACCCAACACCAACGGAGGCTTCACTAAGGGAAGCCCTGTGAGTGTGGGAAGAGCTTCGTGCTCTGCTCCAGCTCCATCCCCCATGGGAGGATCAGTGTTGGATGATCCCCAGTGACTCCCGTTGGGCAGAGCTCTGGTGATTCATGGTCTTGGTGTTTCCCTGTTGGGTGGGGGAAAGGGTTGGAGTGATTACTCTCCCTTTGCCTTGTCTTGCTATGATTTGGTTTGTAATAAATTCCCTCCCTGTGCCCAGGCTGGGTCTGTTGTTCCCGTTCGGTGCTCGGGGCGGGATCTCTCCTGTTCCTTCTCTCAGCTCCCGGGCCCCTCCTCAGCCAATCAGACAATGCGATGAAGAAGATACAGCCAATCGGAGAGAGCAACTCTGATGACTCATCGGTTGCCGGGCAGATCCGCAGCACCCAGTATTCCTCACCTGGACCCTTCCCTCGCAATTACGATCCCCCGCGAGGTCCCCCCAAGTCCCTCCCCAGTCCCACCCCACAATAAACGGGATCGGGACAAATTGGGAAGCTTTATTGGGAACACTGGGTGAGGGCAGAGTGGCAGCAGGGCTGGGGGAACAAATTACCTCCCCCATAATTACTGTGGGGACAGAGCAGAGGGTTCTGACTGGGCCTGATGCGACGGGGAGGGGCTGCAGCCACTGCTGGGTCAGGAGCTTCCTGGGCACAGAAAAGGGGGTGACACCGAGCTGGGGCAAACACTCCGCCCCCCCCCCCCCCCCCCCCCCACCTTCTTGCACAGGTAGAATCCAAGCCCCAGCAGGAAGACTAAGCCAAACACAGAGCCCCCGATGCCCATCAGCACCTTGCTGTGGGCAGCGTCCAGCAGCACCTCTGGGGGGTCCACAAGAGTTACAACGTCTCTAAATCTCCCACAGACAGTTGAAGTCCCTCCAAGCACCCTCCCAGTCGCTCCCAGCACACCCTGGACCCCTGAAACCTCCTCCCAATCTCTTCCCAGCCTCACCAGGACCCACCAACGCCCCTCCTGTCCCTCTCAGGATCCCACAGACCCCTCCCACTTGCCCCCCCACTGCCCCAGAACCCCCAAACCCTCTCCCAGTCCCTTCCCAGCCCCACCAGGCCTCATGAAGACCCTTCCAGTCTCTTCCCAGCACAACCAACCTTATTCCAACCTCTGCTTTTGCATCCCGAGTCTCCTTTCTCCTTCCCAGGCTCACTCTAGTCCATCTCAGTTACACCCAGCACCCCCAAACTTCCTCTCGTTGCTTACCAGGACCCCCAGAACCCCATCCTGCCTTTCTCAGCATTCTCCAAACTCCTCAGCTATTCTAAACCCTTTAACCACTCTCACACTTTATTCTAGACTGTCTCAAACTCCCTGCCAGTTACTCCTAGCACACCCCAATCCCTCTCCCAGCCCCCCCAGTGCCTCCCCACTCCCCCACACTGTGGGGTCCAGGCTGTGCCCCATTGCTGGCTCAGGGGTGCTCCAGGCTGACGTGCTCCACCTGGCAGCTGCAGGTGACCCTGCACCTGGGGAGGGTTTCCAGCAGCACCAGGAGCTGTTTGGCCCAGACCCCTCCTGGGGACAAGGTCAGTGGTCAGCACATGCCCTGAGAGCTCCTGCTGGCCCTGGAACCACATCAGGGCAGGGTAGAAATCCATCACAGAGCAGAGCAGGCAGCCAAGGCTGGGCTTGGAGCTCAAAGGCCACAATGTGTCCATACACACTTTGGGGCACTGGGAGAGAGTTGAGGATACACTGGGATCAGCTGGGGGGAACTGGGAGAGATGGGAGTGGGCTGTTGAGGCAGTGAGAGGGACTGGAAATAGACTGGGAGGATTCGTGGTGCACTGGGAAAGAGAGTGGGGGCCTGGGAGTGGCCTGAGAAGACTGGGAAGGGACCGAGAATAGATTGGGAATTGACTGAGAAAGACAGACAGGGTCTGGGAGGAACTATGGGACAGTGGGATGAGCTGAGGTGGCACTGGGAGGGACTGGGATGGACTGGGAGAGCCACAAGACTCATTGATGGATGGGGCAGGAAGCCCTGGGGATGGGCACAAGGAGTGCTGAGGGCTCTGGGGTGATTCCCAGGGAGGTTTGGGGGGCTCCAGGGTCATTCCCAGGCCAGGCCCTGACGGGACCTGCCCTGCCCCATGCTCAGCTCTGCTCTCCATGAGGAACGGGGTTATCAGCTCGTGGCTGTGCTGGCACTGAGTGTTCACCAGAGCCCACAGGTGCTGCAGCCATTCCAGGCTTCTGATCAAGCGCCTCACACTCATCTCCCCATAGGGAGTGTCCACCCTTCTCCCTATTTCTCCTTTTGTATCGCCTCCGTTGTCGTCAGCTCCTCCCCAGTTCACTTTTGGTGTTCCATTCCCTCTTTTGCCCCTTCATCCCCTTTTCCCACAATCCCCGCATTCCCAGCCCCCTGCCACTCAGTTTAGCGACCCACTCTCCCCTTTTTCCCACTTTCCCACCCGGTAAACCCCTTTCTCATCTTCTCCCAATTCTCAATCCCCTCCCACTCTTCCTCTGGAGGTCCCGCTCCTCCTACCACTCAATTTAGGGGTCTCATCACCCCCTTTTCCCCCTCCCACCTCCTCCCCCACTCAGCCGAGAGTTCCGCGCCCGCCCCAGGGGGGGCTCCCAGCACCAGCAGTGCCACCAGTCCGGCCCCAGCTGCCGCCCCTCGCCCCACGGGCAGCGTCGGGCAGGAGCCGCAGCCCCAAAGCAGCCGCTGGGGAGCCCCGGGCCGGAGCAGTGCGGGCTCAGCAGCGCCGCGCTCTGATTGGCTGAGAGCATTTTGGGGATCTTGTTTTTCCGAGATCTCCCCGGCAGCTGATGAGTCATCAGCTCGTCGCGCTCTGAGTGGCTGCAGCGCGCTCCGGCTGGTTTTGGGTCGCAGCCCCGGCTGGGGTTTCTTTGCGCAGGGGGAACCTTGAGGCGCTGGGCAGGTGGGAGCTCAGCTGTGTCCAGAAATGCGTCCCCAGGTACGCGAGATCTCAGCGGTGCCATGGCGAGGGCTCGCCCGCTGTCAGGCACCCCGCAAGCCGCTCTGTCCCTGCCTCCGGCAGCCGCAGAGGGGACAGAAAATGGAACCAAGGGTTTCTGGGTGGGGATAAGTGAAACACTAATCTGAGAAAATTAGGATTTCAGTGACCTTGCTGAAAACAATTAAAAATTAGAAGGGAGTAGTTATCTGAAACTTGAATAATTAATTGTCTGTCATTTCATATTTGCTCAGCTGCGCTTACAATGGGAAAAGACGAAACTAGGGAGCAGAACCACAAGAACACAGACAATGCAACCAGAAACCCATTCTTTCGAAAATTGGACTATCCCAGAAATCATTTGTATTGTCAGTGATAGAAAAGGTCAAGAGTTTAGGGTGAGGAAGACTCACCTTACTTCCTCCTTTTAAGACCCCTCCCCACGAAAACGACCCCAGACTTAATTTAAGAAGTCAATCACGCATGCTTAATAGCTATTCAAGCTAATTCTCATAGGAAGCAGGGGATGGGAGGGGCTGTTATTATGAATATGTATTTGTTTGATTGCTAATAAATAGACTCTGTGATCACCTGTGATTTTGCAGTGTGTATTAGAGGAGTACCTCATGCTGCTGCCCAGCGCTGAATAAACACACACTTTCTAACTTTAAACTGTTAGAGAGTCTTTTGTCCATCACAGTTGAGTATCAGTATTAGACCAATACTCATATTTTGGTAATTCAGTGGTGACCCAGATGTGACCCTGTTCTCTCTGGCCAAAGGGCCAGTGGGGTTTGGGACCCCTCTAGGGTGTCCACCTGGGATCTTCCTAGAAAGAGGGCTCCTTTTCCTCACTGGCACCCTGGGAGCAGAACTAGAACTGCTGGAGGTACAGACCAAAATGTATGTTTAAAATTTATAGACCTGTAAGACAGGCAAACTGGTAAGATGCTGCGAGACGTCGAGTGCACAGTGAGAAAGCCTAAGTGGATTTGTTTGTAAGCTTCCCCGGAATATGGTTTGCGTTCCAGGTGGGGCTGGTAACAGCTCCAGGGGCATTTTCCCATAATGGGGGATAGCGGTGGGCCGGTCGTGGCCCCGGGAGCAGAACTTGCACGGCAGAGGGTCGGCAGAGCTCGGGCAGTGCCAATAACAGCATTGCCAGTATGTTGTTGGTACTGGAGCAGTGGTGGCTCCAATTTGATTTGTGGTTTAAAGGTGGTGTGGCGGTAATTTCCAGTCTGGGTCACCAAGCTTGCATGTGGCAGTTGTGGTGACTCCTTTTGTGGGCTTGGTCACAGTTTGTGTGTGTGAATGTATATGAGTGTGTTTGAGTATGCAGCTTGTTTTTGTGAGCTTTGTGTGCTTGAAGTGTGGGTCAGTGGCGCGCTGTACATGTTTTGGTTTGTGTGCTTTTACGAGCGTGTTGGCAAAAGTTTTTTGCATTTGTATGTTGTGTGTATTTTAAGCTTTAAAATTGTTAGTATAAGAAGTGGTGTTTTGTCTAAGTGTAATTTTTAAGTGCAAAGGGGTGAGGCAGCGAAATGAGCCCAGAGCTGCTTTCTTCTCCCACTGCAAAAAAAAAAAAAAAAAAAAGAAAAACTGTTTTGGTCAAAGTGTGATGTGTGTCTTTTTGAGTTATTTTAAGTGATTTGGTTCATTGTTTTTTTTCGTTAACTCTTTATTTTGTTGGCTGCTTTTATCCCTTCCCTTTTCCTTTGCTAAATAGAAGGTTCAGGGAGGGGGATCCTAAGACAAAGGAATTTTTCTGTCCAAGAAAGGTTTGTGAGTGTAACCCCTGAGTTGTGTTTCATTGTGTAGTTTGTTGTAAATTGTTGGTCAGAGAAGTGTATAAGTGGAAGATCTTTTTACAAAGTTAGTGCTAAGTGAAGCTCTGGAGCTAGGATAAGGTTAAAAGGCATTGAGAGAAAAAGAATTTTCAGTATGGGGGCAAGTGAAAGCAAAGAGGTTGCTAAAGGTAGTCCTTTGGGATGTGTTTTGGCATATTGGAAAGAGCTGGTGGATCATAGGGATACAGAAACTAAAAGAGAGCTTATTAAGTTGTGCACACAGTGGTGGCCATTTTATAAACTTGAGGAGGGGGTGAAGTGGCCCCCATCAGGGATATTGGACTATAACACTTTGGTACAGCTGATGCTTTTCCTTAGGTGTGAGCAGAAGTGGCATGAAGTTCCTTACACTGACATGTTTTTCACCGTTAGAAATCACCCTGAGTGGCAAAGGGCTTGTGGAATTAGACCACCCTCTGACCATTTAGTGTTGGCTCTTGAGAAAGATAATAAAGCTAGTAAGGAAAAACCCAGGAGGTGTTGCAGCACATCCTCAAAAATTCAAAGGTGTGCACATCCTGACAAGGTATATTGTATGGAAACTCAGGGAGAGAGGAGAGAGGAATTGCTCAGACCACCCCCTAAAGACATTGAAGGGAGAGGGTGGTAGTGGAAGTAGATTTTGAATTGCCATCAACTTCAGGATTTACTCCTGCTTCATCCCCTGCTTCATCCTCACTTGGGAGAACAGCAATTAATAAGGGAGACTCCCCTCCCACTCCTGAGCCACAGGAGCCAATCCAACCCGACTGTATCCACCCTTACCCTCCAGTGATAGTGAGGAGGAAGAACGCTCCCCACAGGGTCCTATAGCATCAAGAACCCAAAGAAAACAGAGAGAGACCATACAAACCCCTTTAAGGGAAACAATCACCTCTGAGGGGGAGACAGTGTTAGTCAGAGTCCCCTTTACTGCCTGGGATTTAGATTCCTGGGAAAAAATTGCAAAAAATTATCAACTTGACCCACTAAGTATTGCAAAAAGGATTTATGGTCAAACAACATAGGCTTGATTGGACAGACATTCAAATATTACTTGATTCCTTAACAGAAACAAAAAGGTTGATGGTTTTAAAGGTGGCTAAAGATTTAGCTGAGGATGATTGTAGAATAACACAAGATGATGTTAAGGATGTATTTCCCCTTCAGGACCCAGGTTGGAATGCTAATAGGCCAGAGGGAAGGGCACAGCTAAAAAATATCAGGAATTGATAATAAAAGGACTGGAGAGAGCAATTCCTAAAACTATAAATTGGTCAGCCCTTAATGCTATTAAAGAGAATTCCTCTCAAACTCCTTCTGAATTTCTAGACCAATTGCGAGAGGCAATGCCTCGGCACACCACCCTGGATCCTGAATTTGATGAGGGAATACAACAATTGGTACACTTTTTTAGGGCAATCTACAGGTGACATCAGAAGGAATCTCCAGAAGATGCGGGGCCCAGCAAGTAAGAATTTGGAGACTTTGTTGAGAGGCATGGAGAGTTTTCAGCAATTGGGAAGAGGGACAAAGGGAAACGTCCCTGTAAACCAGGGACAAAGAAATTAGTAGCAATAATACAGGAAAATGTAAAAGGGAAATGTGAGCATGGTCCCACAAAACAAGGACCACCACTGGAAAAAAATCAATGTGCATTTTGCAAGAAATTTGGACACTGGAAAAACCAGAGTCCAGAATTAAGAAGGGGTGATGAACAAAGCAAAGGTGACCGAAAAGGGAGGGGGTGGTGGCTCACATAAAGGAGGACTGAAGGGGACCAGAGGGCTCTACCCTAGAGGACCCTCTGTTTATAATCGAAGTAGGGAACAATGAAAAAGAAGTGGAATTTTAGTCGGCACAGGGGCAACATATTGTGTTAAATGAGGCCCTGATACTTATAACAAATGATTATGTTGCAGTAAAGGGAGCAACTGGCCAATCTGAAAAAGCATATTTTTGCAAACCATTAAAGTATAAGTTGGGAAAAACAGAGGGGGATTCATCAATTTTTGTATGTGCCTAAAGCTCCATCTCCACTTTTGGGCAAGGATCTGCTAGAGCAGCTGGAAGCAAAAATAATATTTAAAAATGGGGAAATTTGTTTGGAGGTAAAAGATCAAAATATGTGAAATTGTTAAGCTTAATGAATAACCAAAAAACCTCAAAGTTGAAAATGAAGAAAAAGAAATTATTAAGAAAATATAGGATATTCTCTGGAGTGTGGGCCTCTAATATACCAGGGAGAGCATAGAATGCTCTACCAGTACAAATCCAGCTTAAGGAAGGAAAACAGTTGGTAAGGGTCAAACAATATCGCTTAAAAAGTGAAGATAGAGAAGGAATTAGCCCAATCACAGAAAACTTTTTGCAAATAGGACTATTGAAAGAGTGTCAATCTGATTTTAATATTCCTATCTTGCCCCTGAAAAAGCCCAATGGATCATACAGGTTAGTACAAGATTTAAGAGCTGTTAATAAGATAGCTGAAGATTTATACCCAGTGGTTGCTAGCCCTTACACCTTATTAACACTTTCAACACCTGAAGTAACCTGGTTTACTCTTTTAGATTTGAAGGATGTTTCCTTTTGCCTTCCCTCTCCATGAAGCCAGACAAAAAATTTTTGCATTTGAATGGGAGAATCCCAAAACTGGAGGTAAAACTAAGTTACATGGTGTGTACTGCCCCAGGGGATCAAGAACTCCCCTACTATATTTGGACAGCAGCTGGCAAAGGATCTGGAGTCTTAGGAACCCTCACCAGGAGGACATCTACTTGAGTACATGGATGAACTTTTAATAGCCACCTGGACCCAGGAGGCATGTGTGGATTGGACGGTGAGCCTCCTAAACTTTTTGGTCCTTCAGGGGTACCGGGTATCCCAAAAGAAAGCCCAGATGGTAAAACAAGCAGTTATTTATCTGAGCTATGAAGTAAGTGCTGTACAAAGGACCTTGGGGCAAGACCATAATGAAGCAACATGCCAAACCCTGAAACCCCAGACAGTGAAAGAATTGAGAATCTTTCTGGGTATGATAGGGTGGTGCAGACTGTGGATTTATAATTATGGATTGTTTGTTAAACCCCTGTATGCCTTAATCACAGAAAGGAGCAGGGATCTTCAGTGGACAACAGAAGCAACACAAGCCTTCAACCAACTGAAGAAGGCTCTTATGTCAGCTCCAGCCCTGGGACTTCCAGATGTGAGTAAACCATTCTTTCTGTTTTCTCACAAAAAACAAGGGATTGCTCTGGGAGTACTAGCACAACACATGGGGCTGTAACTGAGGGCAGTCGCCTCCCTCTCCAAACAGCTGGACACAGCAGCCAAGGGGTGGCCAGGGTGCCTCAGAGCTGTTGCAGCCGTAGCAGTGAACATCCAAGAGACACACAAATACACCCTAGGCCAGAAGATGACCATGCTAGTATCCCACACAGTGTCTGCAGTCCTAGAGGCAAAAGGGGAACATTGGCTTTCCCCACAAAGATTTCTAAAGTACCAGGCCATTCTGGTAGAACAAGATGTTGAAATCATGGTAACCAACATTGTGAACTCAGCTTCTTTCCTCAGTGGGAGTATGGGAGAACCAGTGATCCAAACTGCCTGGAGACCATTGAAGCCACCTACTCCAGTCACCGGATATGAAGGACACCCCTCTCGAGGATGCTGAGAACTGGTTCACTGATGGAAGCACCTATATCATCAGTGAAAAAGACATGCTGGGTATGCAGTTACCACAAACAGAG